>NW_027278369.1:0-233741 GCF_030028105.1 Mobula birostris
CCCTAACCCTAACCCTAACCCTAACCCTAACCCTAACCCTAACCCTAACCCTAACCCTAACCCTAACCCTAACCCTAACCCTAACCCTAACCCTAACCCTAACCCTAACCCTAACCCTAACCCTAACCCTAACCCTAACCCTAACCCTAACCCTAACCCTAACCCTAACCCTAACCCTAACCCTAACCCTAACCCTAACCCTAACCCTAACCCTAACCCTAACCCTAACCCTAACCCTAACCCTAACCCTAACCCTAACCCTAACCCTAACCCTAACCCTAACCCTAACCCTAACCCTAACCCTAACCCTAACCCTAACCCTAACCCTAACCCTAACCCTAACCCTAACCCTAACCCTAACCCTAACCCTAACCCTAACCCTAACCCTAACCCTAACCCTAACCCTAACCCTTAAAAACGTCATTACCCTCATAGTTACATGCCTCTCATTATCCTGGTCCATGGGAAAACACAAGCCGAGCTTGATCAACTCCGGCTGGGTCATCTCGGGGAGGGTGTTTAATGATGAAAGACCCGAAACACCCCATGATCCGAGGATGCATTACTGATGATGTGTCCCAGTGCACACCCGGTTCACTGAACCAAGTGGTGTCGGACCACGATAATGAAAGGCATGGGCCAGATTCACCTGGCTTCACCACACGAGCCTATGCGCCATAGCACCTCATACCTCACCACTCAAAACTCTGCAGCCTTACCTATCCCCGTCACACATATACATCCACCAGCCCAACACTCAAACCTAATCCTAAAGTCCAAGGGGGCACACTCCCCCACAAACCCTCGGCACATCCCAGAGATCATGCCACACCCCCACAAACCCTAGGCACACCCCGACTAACCCTGGCCACTCCCCCACAAACCCGATTACCTTTGTCAGGAGGGGCAAGATCCAAGAAAGGCAAGTGTTGGACCTGGTTAATGAAGGCGTGGGCCAGATCAAAGTGGCAGGGTCGCGTGAAATTGAATCTCAAGTGAGGAGATCAAAAAGCACAAGAGGGCTGATTTGCCCACTGCCCGCATACTCTCAACCTAACCCTAACCCTAACCCTAACCCTAACCCTAACCCTAACCCTAACCCTAACCCTAACCCTAACCCTAACCCTAACCCTAACCCTAACCCTAACCCTAACCCTAACCCTAACCCTAACCCTAACCCTAACCCTAACCCTAACCCTAACCCTAACCCTAACCCTAACCCTAACCCTAACCCTAACCCTAACCCTAACCCTAACCCTAACCCTAACCCTAACCCTAACCCTAACTCTAACTCCGGCTGGGTCATCTCGGGGAGGGTGTTTAATGATGAAAGACCCGAAACACCCCATGATCCGAGGATGCATTACTGATGATGTGTCCCAGTGCACACCCGGTCCATTGAACCAAGTGGTGTCGGACCATGATAATGAAAGGCATGGGCCAGATTCACCTAGCTTCACCACACAAGCCTAAGCCCAATAGCACCTCATACCTCACCACTCCAAACTCTGCAGCCTTACCTATCCCAGTCACACATATACATCCACCAGCCCAACACTCAAACCTAATCCTAAAGTCCAAGGGGGCACACACCCCCACAAACCCTCGGCACATCCCAGAGATCATGCCACACCCCCACAAACCCTAGGCACACCCCGACTAACCCTGGCCACTCCCCCACAAACCCGATTACCTTTGTCAGGAGGGGCAAGATCCAAGAAAGGCAAGTGTTGGACCTGGTTAATGAAGGCGTGGGCCAGATCAAAGTGGCAGGGTCGCGTGAAATTGAATCTCAAGTGAGGAGATCAAAAAGCACAAGAGGGCTGATTTGCCCACTGCCCGCATACTCTCAACCTAACCTAACAGTGACACGCTCTTCATTCTCCCGGTCGACAAAATGCCAAGAACAAAGCCCAGATGCCCAAACGGCAAGAGAGAACCAGAAAGTTAAACCCAAGCTGGGTCCACAGAAAACAAGCCACCACTAAACTCAGGTGCAGAGACACCGAATGCCCAGTAAACACTGTCAATTTAACCCATGCATCCCCAGGCATACAGATGCCAGGTAATGATGTTTAAAAACGTCATTACCCTCATAGTTACATGCCTCTCATTATCCTGGTCCATGGGAAAACACAAGCCGAGCTTGATCAACTCCGGCTGGGTCATCTCGGGGAGGGTGTTTAATGATGAAAGACCCGAAACACCCCATGATCCGAGGATGCATTACTGATGATGTGTCCCAGTGCACACCCGGTCCATTGAACCAAGTGGTGTCGGACCATGATAATGAAAGGCATGGGCCAGATTCACCTAGCTTCACCACACAAGCCTAAGCCCAATAGCACCTCATACCTCACCACTCAAAACTCTGCAGCCTTACCTATCCCAGTCACACATATACATCCACCAGCCCAACACTCAAACCTAATCCTAAAGTCCAAGGGGGCACACACCCCCACAAACCCTCGGCACATCCCAGAGATCATGCCACACCCCCACAAACCCTAGGCACACCCCGACTAACCCTGGCCACTCCCCCACAAACCCGATTACCTTTGTCAGGAGGGGCAAGATCCAAGAAAGGCAAGTGTTGGACCTGGTTAATGAAGGCGTGGGCCAGATCAAAGTGGCAGGGTCGCGTGAAATTGAATCTCAAGTGAGGAGATCAAAAAGCACAAGAGGGCTGATTTGCCCACTGCCCGCATACTCTCAACCTAACCTAACAGTGACACGCTCTTCATTCTCCCGGTCGACAAAATGCCAAAAACAAAGCCCAGATGCCCAAACGGCAAGAGAGAACCAGAAAGTTAAACCCAAGCTGGGTCCACAGAAAACAAGCCACCACTAAACTCAGGTGCAGAGACACCGAATGCCCAGTAAACACTGTCAATTTAACCCATGCATCCCCAGGCATACAGATGCCAGGTAATGATGTTTAAAAACGTCATTACCCTCATAGTTACATGCCTCTCATTATCCTGGTCCATGGGAAAACACAAGCCGAGCTTGATCAACTCCGGCTGGGTCATCTCGGGGAGGGTGTTTAATGATGAAAGACCCGAAACACCCCATGATCCGAGGATGCATTACTGATGATGTGTCCCAGTGCACACCCGGTCCATTGAACCAAGTGGTGTCGGACCATGATAATGAAAGGCATGGGCCAGATTCACCTAGCTTCACCACACAAGCCTAAGCCCAATAGCACCTCATACCTCACCACTCAAAACTCTGCAGCCTTACCTATCCCAGTCACACATATACATCCACCAGCCCAACACTCAAACCTAATCCTAAAGTCCAAGGGGGCACACACCCCCACAAACCCTCGGCACATCCCAGAGATCATGCCACACCCCCACAAACCCTAGGCACACCCCGACTAACCCTGGCCACTCCCCCACAAACCCGATTACCTTTGTCAGGAGGGGCAAGATCCAAGAAAGGCAAGTGTTGGACCTGGTTAATGAAGGCGTGGGCCAGATCAAAGTGGCAGGGTCGCGTGAAATTGAATCTCAAGTGAGGAGATCAAAAAGCACAAGAGGGCTGATTTGCCCACTGCCCGCATACTCTCAACCTAACCTAACAGTGACACGCTCTTCATTCTCCCGGTCGACAAAATGCCAAAAACAAAGCCCAGATGCCCAAACGGCAAGAGAGAACCAGAAAGTTAAACCCAAGCTGGGTCCACAGAAAACAAGCCACCACTAAACTCAGGTGCAGAGACACCGAATGCCCAGTAAACACTGTCAATTTAACCCATGCATCCCCAGGCATACAGATGCCAGGTAATGATGTTTAAAAACGTCATTACCCTCATAGTTACATGCCTCTCATTATCCTGGTCCATGGGAAAACACAAGCCGAGCTTGATCAACTCCGGCTGGGTCATCTCGGGGAGGGTGTTTAATGATGAAAGACCCGAAACACCCCATGATCCGAGGATGCATTACTGATGATGTGTCCCAGTGCACACCCGGTCCATTGAACCAAGTGGTGTCGGACCATGATAATGAAAGGCATGGGCCAGATTCACCTAGCTTCACCACACAAGCCTAAGCCCAATAGCACCTCATACCTCACCACTCAAAACTCTGCAGCCTTACCTATCCCAGTCACACATATACATCCACCAGCCCAACACTCAAACCTAATCCTAAAGTCCAAGGGGGCACACACCCCCACAAACCCTCGGCACATCCCAGAGATCATGCCACACCCCCACAAACCCTAGGCACACCCCGACTAACCCTGGCCACTCCCCCACAAACCCGATTACCTTTGTCAGGAGGGGCAAGATCCAAGAAAGGCAAGTGTTGGACCTGGTTAATGAAGGCGTGGGCCAGATCAAAGTGGCAGGGTCGCGTGAAATTGAATCTCAAGTGAGGAGATCAAAAAGCACAAGAGGGCTGATTTGCCCACTGCCCGCATACTCTCAACCTAACCTAACAGTGACACGCTCTTCATTCTCCCGGTCGACAAAATGCCAGGAATAAAGCCCAGATGCCCAAACGGCGAGAGAGAACCAGAAAGTTAAACCCAAGCTGGGTCCACAGAAAACCAGTCACCACTAAACTCAGGTGCAGAGACACCGAATGCCCAGTAAACACTGTCAATTTAACCCATGCAATCCCAGGCATACAGATACCAGGTAATGATGTTTAAAAACAACATTACCATCATAGTTACATGTCTCTCATTATCCTGGTCCATGGGAAAACACAAGCCGAGCTTGATCAACTCCGGCTGGGTCATCTCGGGGAGGGTGTTTAATGATGAAAGACCCGAAACACCCCATGATCCGAGGATGCATTACTGATGATGTGTCCCAGTGCACACCCGGTCCATTGAACCAAGGGGTGTCGGACCATGATAATGAAAGGCATGGGCCAGATTCACCTGGCTTCACCACATGAGCCTATGCGCCACAGCACCTCATACCTCACCACTCCAAACTCTGCAACCTTACCTATCCCAGTCACACATATACATCCACCAGCCCAACACTCAAACCTAATCCTAAAGTCCAAGGGGGCACACACCCCCACAAACCCTCGGCACATCCCAGAGATCATTCCACACCCCCACAAACCCTAGGCACACACCCGACTAACCCTGGCCACTCCCCCACAAACCCGATTACCTTTGTCAGGATGGGGCAAGATCCAAGAAAGGCAAGTGTTGGACCTGGTTAATGAAGGCGTGGGCCAGATCAAAGTGGCAGGGTTGCGTGAAATTGAATCTCAAGTGAGGAGATCAAAAAGCACAAGAGGGCTGATTTGCCCACTGCCCGCATACTCTCAACCTAACCCTCAAACCTAATCCTAAAGTCCAAGGGGGCACACACCCCCACAAACCCTCGGCACATCCCAGAGATCATGCCACACCCCCACAAACCCTAGGCACACCCCGACTAACCCTGGCCACTCCCCCACAAACCCGATTACCTTTGCCAGGAGGGGCAAGATCCAAGAAAGGCAAGTGTTGGACCTGGTTAATGAAGGCGTGGGCCAGATCAAAGTGGCAGGGTCACGTGAAATTGAATCTCAAGTGAGGAGATCAAAAAGCACAAGAGGGCTGATTTGCCCACTGCCCGCATACTCTCAACCTAACCCTAACCCTAACCCTAACCCTAACCCTAACCCTAACTCCGGCTGGGTCATCTCGGGGAGGGTGTTTAATGATGAAAGACCCGAAACACCCCATGATCCGAGGATGCATTACTGATGATGTGTCCCAGTGCACACCCGGTCCATTGAACCAAGTGGTGTCGGACCATGATAATGAAAGGCATGGGCCAGATTCACCTAGCTTCACCACACAAGCCTAAGCCCAATAGCACCTCATACCTCACCACTCAAAACTCTGCAGCCTTACCTATCCCAGTCACACATATACATCCACCAGCCCAACACTCAAACCTAATCCTAAAGTCCAAGGGGGCACACACCCCCACAAACCCTCGGCACATCCCAGAGATCATGCCACACCCCCACAAACCCTAGGCACACCCCGACTAACCCTGGCCACTCCCCCACAAACCCGATTACCTTTGTCAGGAGGGGCAAGATCCAAGAAAGGCAAGTGTTGGACCTGGTTAATGAAGGCGTGGGCCAGATCAAAGTGGCAGGGTCGCGTGAAATTGAATCTCAAGTGAGGAGATCAAAAAGCACAAGAGGGCTGATTTGCCCACTGCCCGCATACTCTCAACCTAACCTAACAGTGACACGCTCTTCATTCTCCCGGTCGACAAAATGCCAAGAACAAAGCCCAGATGCCCAAACGGCAAGAGAGAACCAGAAAGTTAAACCCAAGCTGGGTCCACAGAAAACAAGCCACCACTAAACTCAGGTGCAGAGACACCGAATGCCCAGTAAACACTGTCAATTTAACCCATGCATCCCCAGGCATACAGATGCCAGGTAATGATGTTTAAAAACGTCATTACCCTCATAGTTACATGCCTCTCATTATCCTGGTCCATGGGAAAACACAAGCCGAGCTTGATCAACTCCGGCTGGGTCATCTCGGGGAGGGTGTTTAATGATGAAAGACCCGAAACACCCCATGATCCGAGGATGCATTACTGATGATGTGTCCCAGTGCACACCCGGTCCATTGAACCAAGTGGTGTCGGACCATGATAATGAAAGGCATGGGCCAGATTCACCTAGCTTCACCACACAAGCCTAAGCCCAATAGCACCTCATACCTCACCACTCAAAACTCTGCAGCCTTACCTATCCCAGTCACACATATACATCCACCAGCCCAACACTCAAACCTAATCCTAAAGTCCAAGGGGGCACACACCCCCACAAACCCTCGGCACATCCCAGAGATCATGCCACACCCCCACAAACCCTAGGCACACCCCGACTAACCCTGGCCACTCCCCCACAAACCCGATTACCTTTGTCAGGAGGGGCAAGATCCAAGAAAGGCAAGTGTTGGACCTGGTTAATGAAGGCGTGGGCCAGATCAAAGTGGCAGGGTCGCGTGAAATTGAATCTCAAGTGAGGAGATCAAAAAGCACAAGAGGGCTGATTTGCCCACTGCCCGCATACTCTCAACCTAACCTAACAGTGACACGCTCTTCATTCTCCCGGTCGACAAAATGCCAAAAACAAAGCCCAGATGCCCAAACGGCAAGAGAGAACCAGAAAGTTAAACCCAAGCTGGGTCCACAGAAAACAAGCCACCACTAAACTCAGGTGCAGAGACACCGAATGCCCAGTAAACACTGTCAATTTAACCCATGCATCCCCAGGCATACAGATGCCAGGTAATGATGTTTAAAAACGTCATTACCCTCATAGTTACATGCCTCTCATTATCCTGGTCCATGGGAAAACACAAGCCGAGCTTGATCAACTCCGGCTGGGTCATCTCGGGGAGGGTGTTTAATGATGAAAGACCCGAAACACCCCATGATCCGAGGATGCATTACTGATGATGTGTCCCAGTGCACACCCGGTCCATTGAACCAAGTGGTGTCGGACCATGATAATGAAAGGCATGGGCCAGATTCACCTAGCTTCACCACACAAGCCTAAGCCCAATAGCACCTCATACCTCACCACTCAAAACTCTGCAGCCTTACCTATCCCAGTCACACATATACATCCACCAGCCCAACACTCAAACCTAATCCTAAAGTCCAAGGGGGCACACACCCCCACAAACCCTCGGCACATCCCAGAGATCATGCCACACCCCCACAAACCCTAGGCACACCCCGACTAACCCTGGCCACTCCCCCACAAACCCGATTACCTTTGTCAGGAGGGGCAAGATCCAAGAAAGGCAAGTGTTGGACCTGGTTAATGAAGGCGTGGGCCAGATCAAAGTGGCAGGGTCGCGTGAAATTGAATCTCAAGTGAGGAGATCAAAAAGCACAAGAGGGCTGATTTGCCCACTGCCCGCATACTCTCAACCTAACCTAACAGTGACACGCTCTTCATTCTCCCGGTCGACAAAATGCCAAAAACAAAGCCCAGATGCCCAAACGGCAAGAGAGAACCAGAAAGTTAAACCCAAGCTGGGTCCACAGAAAACAAGCCACCACTAAACTCAGGTGCAGAGACACCGAATGCCCAGTAAACACTGTCAATTTAACCCATGCATCCCCAGGCATACAGATGCCAGGTAATGATGTTTAAAAACGTCATTACCCTCATAGTTACATGCCTCTCATTATCCTGGTCCATGGGAAAACACAAGCCGAGCTTGATCAACTCCGGCTGGGTCATCTCGGGGAGGGTGTTTAATGATGAAAGACCCGAAACACCCCATGATCCGAGGATGCATTACTGATGATGTGTCCCAGTGCACACCCGGTCCATTGAACCAAGTGGTGTCGGACCATGATAATGAAAGGCATGGGCCAGATTCACCTAGCTTCACCACACAAGCCTAAGCCCAATAGCACCTCATACCTCACCACTCAAAACTCTGCAGCCTTACCTATCCCAGTCACACATATACATCCACCAGCCCAACACTCAAACCTAATCCTAAAGTCCAAGGGGGCACACACCCCCACAAACCCTCGGCACATCCCAGAGATCATGCCACACCCCCACAAACCCTAGGCACACCCCGACTAACCCTGGCCACTCCCCCACAAACCCGATTACCTTTGTCAGGAGGGGCAAGATCCAAGAAAGGCAAGTGTTGGACCTGGTTAATGAAGGCGTGGGCCAGATCAAAGTGGCAGGGTCGCGTGAAATTGAATCTCAAGTGAGGAGATCAAAAAGCACAAGAGGGCTGATTTGCCCACTGCCCGCATACTCTCAACCTAACCCTAACCCTAACCCTAACCCTAACCCTAACCCTAACCCTAACCCTAACCCTAACCCTAACCCTAACCCTAACCCTAACCCTAACCCTAACCCTAACCCTAACCCTAACCCTAACCCTAACCCTAACCCTAACCCTATACATCCACCAGCCCAACACTCAAACCTAATCCTAAAGTCCAAGGGGGCACACTCCCCCACAAACCCTCGGCACATCCCAGAGATCATGCCACACCCCCACAAACCCTAGGCACACCCCGACTAACCCTGGCCACTCCCCCACAAACCCGATTACCTTTGTCAGGAGGGGCAAGATCCAAGAAAGGCAAGTGTTGGACCTGGTTAATGAAGGCGTGGGCCAGATCAAAGTGGCAGGGTCGCGTGAAATTGAATCTCAAGTGAGGAGATCAAAAAGCACAAGAGGGCTGATTTGCCCACTGCCCGCATACTCTCAACCTAACCTAACAGTGACACGCTCTTCATTCTCCCGGTCGACAAAATGCCAAGAACAAAGCCCAGATGCCCAAACGGCAAGAGAGAACCAGAAAGTTAATCCCAAGCTGGGTCCACAGAAAACAAGTCACCACTAAACTCAGGTGCAGAGACACCGAATGCCCAGTAAACACTGTCAATTTAACCCATGCATCCCCAGGCATACAGATGCCAGGTAATGATGTTTAAAAACGTCATTACCCCCATAGTTACATGCCTCTCATTATCCTGGTCCATGGGAAAACACAAGCCGAGCTTGATCAACTCCGGCTGGGTCATCTCGGGGAGGGTGTTTAATGATGAAAGACCCGAAACACCCCATGATCCGAGGATGCATTACTGATGATGTGTCCCAGTGCACACCCGGTTCACTGAACCAAGTGGTGTCGGACCACGATAATGAAAGGCATGGGCCAGATTCACCTGGCTTCACCACACGAGCCTATGCGCCATAGCACCTCATACCTCACCACTCAAAACTCTGCAGCCTTACCTATCCCCGTCACACATATACATCCACCAGCCCAACACTCAAACCTAATCCTAAAGTCCAAGGGGGCACACTCCCCCACAAACCCTCGGCACATCCCAGAGATCATGCCACACCCCCACAAACCCTAGGCACACCCCGACTAACCCTGGCCACTCCCCCACAAACCCGATTACCTTTGTCAGGAGGGGCAAGATCCAAGAAAGGCAAGTGTTGGACCTGGTTAATGAAGGCGTGGGCCAGATCAAAGTGGCAGGGTCGCGTGAAATTGAATCTCAAGTGAGGAGATCAAAAAGCACAAGAGGGCTGATTTGCCCACTGCCCGCATACTCTCAACCTAACCTAACAGTGACACGCTCTTCATTCTCCCGGTCGACAAAATGCCAAGAACAAAGCCCAGATGCCCAAACGGCAAGAGAGAACCAGAAAGTTAATCCCAAGCTGGGTCCACAGAAAACAAGTCACCACTAAACTCAGGTGCAGAGACACCGAATGCCCAGTAAACACTGTCAATTTAACCCATGCATCCCCAGGCATACAGATGCCAGGTAATGATGTTTAAAAACGTCATTACCCCCATAGTTACATGCCTCTCATTATCCTGGTCCATGGGAAAACACAAGCCGAGCTTGATCAACTCCGGCTGGGTCATCTCGGGGAGGGTGTTTAATGATGAAAGACCCGAAACACCCCATGATCCGAGGATGCATTACTGATGATGTGTCCCAGTGCACACCCGGTTCACTGAACCAAGTGGTGTCGGACCACGATAATGAAAGGCATGGGCCAGATTCACCTGGCTTCACCACACGAGCCTATGCGCCATAGCACCTCATACCTCACCACTCAAAACTCTGCAGCCTTACCTATCCCCGTCACACATATACATCCACCAGCCCAACACTCAAACCTAATCCTAAAGTCCAAGGGGGCACACTCCCCCACAAACCCTCGGCACATCCCAGAGATCATGCCACACCCCCACAAACCCTAGGCACACCCCGACTAACCCTGGCCACTCCCCCACAAACCCGATTACCTTTGTCAGGAGGGGCAAGATCCAAGAAAGGCAAGTGTTGGACCTGGTTAATGAAGGCGTGGGCCAGATCAAAGTGGCAGGGTCGCGTGAAATTGAATCTCAAGTGAGGAGATCAAAAAGCACAAGAGGGCTGATTTGCCCACTGCCCGCATACTCTCAACCTAACCTAACAGTGACACGCTCTTCATTCTCCCGGTCGACAAAATGCCAAGAACAAAGCCCAGATGCCCAAACGGCAAGAGAGAACCAGAAAGTTAATCCCAAGCTGGGTCCACAGAAAACAAGTCACCACTAAACTCAGGTGCAGAGACACCGAATGCCCAGTAAACACTGTCAATTTAACCCATGCATCCCCAGGCATACAGATGCCAGGTAATGATGTTTAAAAACGTCATTACCCCCATAGTTACATGCCTCTCATTATCCTGGTCCATGGGAAAACACAAGCCGAGCTTGATCAACTCCGGCTGGGTCATCTCGGGGAGGGTGTTTAATGATGAAAGACCCGAAACACCCCATGATCCGAGGATGCATTACTGATGATGTGTCCCAGTGCACACCCGGTTCACTGAACCAAGTGGTGTCGGACCACGATAATGAAAGGCATGGGCCAGATTCACCTGGCTTCACCACACGAGCCTATGCGCCATAGCACCTCATACCTCACCACTCAAAACTCTGCAGCCTTACCTATCCCCGTCACACATATACATCCACCAGCCCAACACTCAAACCTAATCCTAAAGTCCAAGGGGGCACACTCCCCCACAAACCCTCGGCACATCCCAGAGATCATGCCACACCCCCACAAACCCTAGGCACACCCCGACTAACCCTGGCCACTCCCCCACAAACCCGATTACCTTTGTCAGGAGGGGCAAGATCCAAGAAAGGCAAGTGTTGGACCTGGTTAATGAAGGCGTGGGCCAGATCAAAGTGGCAGGGTCGCGTGAAATTGAATCTCAAGTGAGGAGATCAAAAAGCACAAGAGGGCTGATTTGCCCACTGCCCGCATACTCTCAACCTAACCCTAATGCCAGTCACCACTAAACTCAGGTGCAGAGACACCGAATGCCCAGTAAACACTGTCAATTTAACCCATGCAATCCCGGGCATACAGATGCCAGGTAATGATGTTTAAAAACGTCATTACCCTCATAGTTACATGCCTCTCATTATCCTGGTCCATGGGAAAACACAAGCCGAGCTTGATCAACTCCGGCTGGGTCATCTCGGGGAGGGTGTTTAATGATGAAAGACCCGAAACACCCCATGATCCGAGGATGCATTACTGATGATGTGTCCCAGTGCACACCCGGTCCATTGAACCAAGTGGTGTCGGACCATGATAATGAAAGGCATGGGCCAGATTCACCTGGCTTCACCACACGAGCCTATGCGCCAGAGCACCTCATACCTCACCACTCCAAACTCTGCAGCCTTACCTCTCCCAGTCACACATATACATCCACCAGCCCAACACTCAAACCTAATCCTAAAATCCAAGGGGGCACACACCCCCACAAACCCTCGGCACATCCCAGTGATCATGCCACACCCCCACAAACCCTAGGCACACCCCGACTAACCCTGGCCACTCCCCCACAAACCCGATTCCCTTTGTCAGGAGGGGCAAGATCCAAGAAAGGCAAGTGTTGGACCTGGTTAATGAAGGCGTGGGCCAGATCAAAGTGGCAGGGTCGCGTGAAATTGAATCTCAAGTGAGGAGATCAAAAAGCACAAGAGGGCTGATTTGCCCACTGCCCGCATACTCTCAACCTAACCTAACAGTGACACGCTCTTCATTCTCCCGGTCGACAAAATGCCAAGAATAAAGCTCAGATGCCCAAACGGCGAGAGAGAACCAGAAAGTTAAACCCAAGCTGGGTCCACAGAAAACCAGTCACCACTAAACTCAGGTGCAGAGACACCGAATGCCCAGTAAACACTGTCAATTTAACCCATGCAATCCCGGGCATACAGATGCCAGGTAATGATGTTTAAAAACGTCATTACCCTCATAGTTACATGCCTCTCATTATCCTGGTCCATGGGAAAACACAAGCCGAGCTTGATCAACTCCGGCTGGGTCAACTCGGGGAGGGTGTTTAATGATGAAAGACCCGAAACACCCCATGATCCGAGGATGCATTACTGATGATGTGTCCCAGTGCACACCCGGTTCACTGAACCAAGTGGTGTCGGACCACGATAATGAAAGGCATGGGCCAGATTCACCTGGCTTCACCACATGAGCCTATGCGCCACAGCGCCTCATATCTCACCACTCCAAACTCTGCAGCCTTACCTATCCCAGTCACACATATACATCCACCAGCCCAACACTCAAACCTAATCCTAAAGTCCAAGGGGGCACACACCCCCACAAACCCTCGGCACATCCCAGAGATCATGCCACACCCCCACAAACCCTAGGCACACCCCGACTAACCCTGGCCACTCCCCCACAAACCCGATTACCTTTGTCAGGAGGGGCAAGATCCAAGAAAGGCAAGTGTTGGACCTGGTTAATGAAGGCGTGGGCCAGATCAAAGTGGCAGGGTCGCGTGAAATTGAATCTCAAGTGAGGAGATCAAAAAGCACAAGAGGGCTGATTTGCCCACTGCCCGCATACTCTCAACCTAACCTAACAGTGACACGCTCTTCATTCTCCCGGTCGACAAAATGCCAAGAACAAAGCCCAGATGCCCAAACGGCAAGAGAGAACCAGAAAGTTAAACCAAGCTGGGTCCACAGAAAACAAGCCACCACTAAACTCAGGTGCAGAGGCACCGAATGCCCAGTAAACACTGTCAATTTAACCCATGCATCCCCAGGCATACAGATGCCAGGTAACGATGTTTAAAAACGTCATTACCCTCATAGTTACATGCCTCTCATTATCCTGTTCCATGGGAAAACACAAGCCGAGCTTGATCAACTCCGGCTGGGTCAACTCGGGGAGGGTGTTTAATGATGAAAGACCCGAAACACCCCATGATCCGAGGATGCATTACTGATGATGTGTCCCAGTGCACACCCGGTTCACTGAACCAAGTGGTGTCGGACCACGATAATGAAAGGCATGGGCCAGATTCACCTGGCTTCACCACATGAGCCTATGCGCCACAGCGCCTCATATCTCACCACTCCAAACTCTGCAGCCTTACCTATCCCAGTCACACATATACATCCACCAGCCCAACACTCAAACCTAATCCTAAAGTCCAAGGGGGCACACACCCCCACAAACCCTCGGCACATCCCAGAGATCATGCCACACCCCCACAAACCCTAGGCACACCCCGACTAACCCTGGCCACTCCCCCACAAACCCGATTACCTTTGTCAGGAGGGGCAAGATCCAAGAAAGGCAAGTGTTGGACCTGGTTAATGAAGGCGTGGGCCAGATCAAAGTGGCAGGGTCGCGTGAAATTGAATCTCAAGTGAGGAGATCAAAAAGCACAAGAGGGCTGATTTGCCCACTGCCCGCATACTCTCAACCTAACCCTAACCCTAACCCTAACCCTAACCCTAATGCGAGTGTTGGACCTGGTTAATGAAGGCGTGGGCCAGATCAAAGTGGCAGGGTCGCGTGAAATTGAATCTCAAGTGAGGAGATCAAAAAGCACAAGAGGGCTGATTTGCCCACTGCCCGCATACTCTCAACCTAACCCTAAAGGCATGGGCCAGATTCACCTGGCTTCACCACATGAGCCTATGCGCCACAGCACCAAAAACAAAGTGGCAGGGTGAAGTGATACTGCATCTCCAGTAAGAGATCCACAAACGCTAGAGGGATATTTTGCCCACTGCCCGCATACTCGCATCCTAACCCTAACCCACCCCCACAAACCCTAGGCACACCCCGACTAACCCTGGCCACTCCCCCACAAACCCGATTACCTTTGTCAGGAGGGGCAAGATCCAAGAAAGGCAAGTGTTGGACCTGGTTAATGAAGGCGTGGGCCAGATCAAAGTGGCAGGGTCGCGTGAAATTGAATCTCAAGTGAGGAGATCAAAAAGCACAAGAGGGCTGATTTGCCCACTGCCCGCATACTCTCAACCTAACCCTAACCCTAACCCTAACCCTAACCCTAACCCTAACCCTAATGCCAGTCACCACTAAACTCAGGTGCAGAGGCACCGAATGCCCAGTAAACACTGTCAATTTAACCCATGCATCCCCAGGCATACAGATGCCAGGTAACGATGTTTAAAAACGTCATTACCCTCATAGTTACATGCCTCTCATTATCCTGTTCCATGGGAAAACACAAGCCGAGCTTGATCAACTCCGGCTGGGTCAACTCGGGGAGGGTGTTTAATGATGAAAGACCCGAAACACCCCATGATCCGAGGATGCATTACTGATGATGTGTCCCAGTGCACACCCGGTTCACTGAACCAAGTGGTGTCGGACCACGATAATGAAAGGCATGGGCCAGATTCACCTGGCTTCACCACATGAGCCTATGCGCCACAGCGCCTCATATCTCACCACTCCAAACTCTGCAGCCTTACCTATCCCAGTCACACATATACATCCACCAGCCCAACACTCAAACCTAATCCTAAAGTCCAAGGGGGCACACACCCCCACAAACCCTCGGCACATCCCAGAGATCATGCCACACCCCCACAAACCCTAGGCACACCCCGACTAACCCTGGCCACTCCCCCACAAACCCGATTACCTTTGTCAGGAGGGGCAAGATCCAAGAAAGGCAAGTGTTGGACCTGGTTAATGAAGGCGTGGGCCAGATCAAAGTGGCAGGGTCGCGTGAAATTGAATCTCAAGTGAGGAGATCAAAAAGCACAAGAGGGCTGATTTGCCCACTGCCCGCATACTCTCAACCTAACCTAACAGTGACACGCTCTTCATTCTCCCGGTCGACAAAATGCCAAGAACAAAGCCCAGATGCCCAAACGGCAAGAGAGAACCAGAAAGTTAAACCAAGCTGGGTCCACAGAAAACAAGCCACCACTAAACTCAGGTGCAGAGGCACCGAATGCCCAGTAAACACTGTCAATTTAACCCATGCATCCCCAGGCATACAGATGCCAGGTAACGATGTTTAAAAACGTCATTACCCTCATAGTTACATGCCTCTCATTATCCTGTTCCATGGGAAAACACAAGCCGAGCTTGATCAACTCCGGCTGGGTCAACTCGGGGAGGGTGTTTAATGATGAAAGACCCGAAACACCCCATGATCCGAGGATGCATTACTGATGATGTGTCCCAGTGCACACCCGGTTCACTGAACCAAGTGGTGTCGGACCACGATAATGAAAGGCATGGGCCAGATTCACCTGGCTTCACCACATGAGCCTATGCGCCACAGCGCCTCATATCTCACCACTCCAAACTCTGCAGCCTTACCTATCCCAGTCACACATATACATCCACCAGCCCAACACTCAAACCTAATCCTAAAGTCCAAGGGGGCACACACCCCCACAAACCCTCGGCACATCCCAGAGATCATGCCACACCCCCACAAACCCTAGGCACACCCCGACTAACCCTGGCCACTCCCCCACAAACCCGATTACCTTTGTCAGGAGGGGCAAGATCCAAGAAAGGCAAGTGTTGGACCTGGTTAATGAAGGCGTGGGCCAGATCAAAGTGGCAGGGTCGCGTGAAATTGAATCTCAAGTGAGGAGATCAAAAAGCACAAGAGGGCTGATTTGCCCACTGCCCGCATACTCTCAACCTAACCTAACAGTGACACGCTCTTCATTCTCCCGGTCGACAAAATGCCAAGAACAAAGCCCAGATGCCCAAACGGCAAGAGAGAACCAGAAAGTTAAACCAAGCTGGGTCCACAGAAAACAAGCCACCACTAAACTCAGGTGCAGAGGCACCGAATGCCCAGTAAACACTGTCAATTTAACCCATGCATCCCCAGGCATACAGATGCCAGGTAACGATGTTTAAAAACGTCATTACCCTCATAGTTACATGCCTCTCATTATCCTGTTCCATGGGAAAACACAAGCCGAGCTTGATCAACTCCGGCTGGGTCAACTCGGGGAGGGTGTTTAATGATGAAAGACCCGAAACACCCCATGATCCGAGGATGCATTACTGATGATGTGTCCCAGTGCACACCCGGTTCACTGAACCAAGTGGTGTCGGACCACGATAATGAAAGGCATGGGCCAGATTCACCTGGCTTCACCACATGAGCCTATGCGCCACAGCGCCTCATATCTCACCACTCCAAACTCTGCAGCCTTACCTATCCCAGTCACACATATACATCCACCAGCCCAACACTCAAACCTAATCCTAAAGTCCAAGGGGGCACACACCCCCACAAACCCTCGGCACATCCCAGAGATCATGCCACACCCCCACAAACCCTAGGCACACCCCGACTAACCCTGGCCACTCCCCCACAAACCCGATTACCTTTGTCAGGAGGGGCAAGATCCAAGAAAGGCAAGTGTTGGACCTGGTTAATGAAGGCGTGGGCCAGATCAAAGTGGCAGGGTCGCGTGAAATTGAATCTCAAGTGAGGAGATCAAAAAGCACAAGAGGGCTGATTTGCCCACTGCCCGCATACTCTCAACCTAACCTAACAGTGACACGCTCTTCATTCTCCCGGTCGACAAAATGCCAAGAACAAAGCCCAGATGCCCAAACGGCAAGAGAGAACCAGAAAGTTAAACCAAGCTGGGTCCACAGAAAACAAGCCACCACTAAACTCAGGTGCAGAGGCACCGAATGCCCAGTAAACACTGTCAATTTAACCCATGCATCCCCAGGCATACAGATGCCAGGTAACGATGTTTAAAAACGTCATTACCCTCATAGTTACATGCCTCTCATTATCCTGTTCCATGGGAAAACACAAGCCGAGCTTGATCAACTCCGGCTGGGTCAACTCGGGGAGGGTGTTTAATGATGAAAGACCCGAAACACCCCATGATCCGAGGATGCATTACTGATGATGTGTCCCAGTGCACACCCGGTTCACTGAACCAAGTGGTGTCGGACCACGATAATGAAAGGCATGGGCCAGATTCACCTGGCTTCACCACATGAGCCTATGCGCCACAGCGCCTCATATCTCACCACTCCAAACTCTGCAGCCTTACCTATCCCAGTCACACATATACATCCACCAGCCCAACACTCAAACCTAATCCTAAAGTCCAAGGGGGCACACACCCCCACAAACCCTCGGCACATCCCAGAGATCATGCCACACCCCCACAAACCCTAGGCACACCCCGACTAACCCTGGCCACTCCCCCACAAACCCGATTACCTTTGTCAGGAGGGGCAAGATCCAAGAAAGGCAAGTGTTGGACCTGGTTAATGAAGGCGTGGGCCAGATCAAAGTGGCAGGGTCGCGTGAAATTGAATCTCAAGTGAGGAGATCAAAAAGCACAAGAGGGCTGATTTGCCCACTGCCCGCATACTCTCAACCTAACCCTAACCCTAACCCTAACCCTAACCCTAACCCTAACCCTAATGCCAGTCACCACTAAACTCAGGTGCAGAGACACCGAATGCCCAGTAAACACTGTCAATTTAACCCATGCAATCCCGGGCATACAGATGCCAGGTAATGATGTTTAAAAACGTCATTACCCTCATAGTTACATGCCTCTCATTATCCTGGTCCATGGGAAAACACAAGCCGAGCTTGATCAACTCCGGCTGGGTCATCTCGGGGAGGGTGTTTAATGATGAAAGACCCGAAACACCCCATGATCCGAGGATGCATTACTGATGATGTGTCCCAGTGCACACCCGGTCCATTGAACCAAGTGGTGTCGGACCATGATAATGAAAGGCATGGGCCAGATTCACCTGGCTTCACCACACGAGCCTATGCGCCAGAGCACCTCATACCTCACCACTCCAAACTCTGCAGCCTTACCTCTCCCAGTCACACATATACATCCACCAGCCCAACACTCAAACCTAATCCTAAAATCCAAGGGGGCACACACCCCCACAAACCCTCGGCACATCCCAGTGATCATGCCACACCCCCACAAACCCTAGGCACACCCCGACTAACCCTGGCCACTCCCCCACAAACCCGATTCCCTTTGTCAGGAGGGGCAAGATCCAAGAAAGGCAAGTGTTGGACCTGGTTAATGAAGGCGTGGGCCAGATCAAAGTGGCAGGGTCGCGTGAAATTGAATCTCAAGTGAGGAGATCAAAAAGCACAAGAGGGCTGATTTGCCCACTGCCCGCATACTCTCAACCTAACCTAACAGTGACACGCTCTTCATTCTCCCGGTCGACAAAATGCCAAGAATAAAGCTCAGATGCCCAAACGGCGAGAGAGAACCAGAAAGTTAAACCCAAGCTGGGTCCACAGAAAACCAGTCACCACTAAACTCAGGTGCAGAGACACCGAATGCCCAGTAAACACTGTCAATTTAACCCATGCAATCCCGGGCATACAGATGCCAGGTAATGATGTTTAAAAACGTCATTACCCTCATAGTTACATGCCTCTCATTATCCTGGTCCATGGGAAAACACAAGCCGAGCTTGATCAACTCCGGCTGGGTCATCTCGGGGAGGGTGTTTAATGATGAAAGACCCGAAACACCCCATGATCCGAGGATGCATTACTGATGATGTGTCCCAGTGCACACCCGGTCCATTGAACCAAGTGGTGTCGGACCATGATAATGAAAGGCATGGGCCAGATTCACCTGGCTTCACCACACGAGCCTATGCGCCAGAGCACCTCATACCTCACCACTCCAAACTCTGCAGCCTTACCTCTCCCAGTCACACATATACATCCACCAGCCCAACACTCAAACCTAATCCTAAAATCCAAGGGGGCACACACCCCCACAAACCCTCGGCACATCCCAGTGATCATGCCACACCCCCACAAACCCTAGGCACACCCCGACTAACCCTGGCCACTCCCCCACAAACCCGATTCCCTTTGTCAGGAGGGGCAAGATCCAAGAAAGGCAAGTGTTGGACCTGGTTAATGAAGGCGTGGGCCAGATCAAAGTGGCAGGGTCGCGTGAAATTGAATCTCAAGTGAGGAGATCAAAAAGCACAAGAGGGCTGATTTGCCCACTGCCCGCATACTCTCAACCTAACCTAACAGTGACACGCTCTTCATTCTCCCGGTCGACAAAATGCCAAGAACAAAGCCCAGATGCCCAAACGGCAAGAGAGAACCAGAAAGTTAATCCCAAGCTGGGTCCACAGAAAACAAGTCACCACTAAACTCAGGTGCAGAGACACCGAATGCCCAGTAAACACTGTCAATTTAACCCATGCATCCCCAGGCATACAGATGCCAGGTAATGATATTTAAAAACGTCATTACCCTCATAGTTACATGCCTCTCATTATCCTGGTCCATGGGAAAACACAAGCCGAGCTTGATCAACTCCGGCTGGGTCATCTCGGGGAGGGTGTTTAATGATGAAAGACCCGAAACACCCCATGATCCGAGGATGCATTACTGATGATGTGTCCCAGTGCACACCCGGTCCATTGAACCAAGTGGTGTCGGACCATGATAATGAAAGGCATGGGCCAGATTCACCTAGCTTCACCACACAAGCCTAAGCCCAATAGCACCTCATACCTCACCACTCAAAACTCTGCAGCCTTACCTATCCCAGTCACACATATACATCCACCAGCCCAACACTCAAACCTAATCCTAAAGTCCAAGGGGGCACACACCCCCACAAACCCTCGGCACATCCCAGAGATCATGCCACACCCCCACAAACCCTAGGCACACCCCGACTAACCCTGGCCACTCCCCCACAAACCCGATTACCTTTGTCAGGAGGGGCAAGATCCAAGAAAGGCAAGTGTTGGACCTGGTTAATGAAGGCGTGGGCCAGATCAAAGTGGCAGGGTCGCGTGAAATTGAATCTCAAGTGAGGAGATCAAAAAGCACAAGAGGGCTGATTTGCCCACTGCCCGCATACTCTCAACCTAACCTAACAGTGACACGCTCTTCATTCTCCCGGTCGACAAAATGCCAAGAACAAAGCCCAGATGCCCAAACGGCAAGAGAGAACCAGAAAGTTAATCCCAAGCTGGGTCCACAGAAAACAAGTCACCACTAAACTCAGGTGCAGAGACACCGAATGCCCAGTAAACACTGTCAATTTAACCCATGCATCCCCAGGCATACAGATGCCAGGTAATGATATTTAAAAACGTCATTACCCTCATAGTTACATGCCTCTCATTATCCTGGTCCATGGGAAAACACAAGCCGAGCTTGATCAACTCCGGCTGGGTCATCTCGGGGAGGGTGTTTAATGATGAAAGACCCGAAACACCCCATGATCCGAGGATGCATTACTGATGATGTGTCCCAGTGCACACCCGGTCCATTGAACCAAGTGGTGTCGGACCATGATAATGAAAGGCATGGGCCAGATTCACCTAGCTTCACCACACAAGCCTAAGCCCAATAGCACCTCATACCTCACCACTCAAAACTCTGCAGCCTTACCTATCCCAGTCACACATATACATCCACCAGCCCAACACTCAAACCTAATCCTAAAGTCCAAGGGGGCACACACCCCCACAAACCCTCGGCACATCCCAGAGATCATGCCACACCCCCACAAACCCTAGGCACACCCCGACTAACCCTGGCCACTCCCCCACAAACCCGATTACCTTTGTCAGGAGGGGCAAGATCCAAGAAAGGCAAGTGTTGGACCTGGTTAATGAAGGCGTGGGCCAGATCAAAGTGGCAGGGTCGCGTGAAATTGAATCTCAAGTGAGGAGATCAAAAAGCACAAGAGGGCTGATTTGCCCACTGCCCGCATACTCTCAACCTAACCTAACAGTGACACGCTCTTCATTCTCCCGGTCGACAAAATGCCAAGAACAAAGCCCAGATGCCCAAACGGCAAGAGAGAACCAGAAAGTTAATCCCAAGCTGGGTCCACAGAAAACAAGTCACCACTAAACTCAGGTGCAGAGACACCGAATGCCCAGTAAACACTGTCAATTTAACCCATGCATCCCCAGGCATACAGATGCCAGGTAATGATATTTAAAAACGTCATTACCCTCATAGTTACATGCCTCTCATTATCCTGGTCCATGGGAAAACACAAGCCGAGCTTGATCAACTCCGGCTGGGTCATCTCGGGGAGGGTGTTTAATGATGAAAGACCCGAAACACCCCATGATCCGAGGATGCATTACTGATGATGTGTCCCAGTGCACACCCGGTCCATTGAACCAAGTGGTGTCGGACCATGATAATGAAAGGCATGGGCCAGATTCACCTAGCTTCACCACACAAGCCTAAGCCCAATAGCACCTCATACCTCACCACTCAAAACTCTGCAGCCTTACCTATCCCAGTCACACATATACATCCACCAGCCCAACACTCAAACCTAATCCTAAAGTCCAAGGGGGCACACACCCCCACAAACCCTCGGCACATCCCAGAGATCATGCCACACCCCCACAAACCCTAGGCACACCCCGACTAACCCTGGCCACACCCCCACAAACCCGATTACCTTTGTCAGGAGGGGCAAGATCCAAGAAAGGCAAGTGTTGGACCTGGTTAATGAAGGCGTGGGCCAGATCAAAGTGGCAGGGTCGCGTGAAATTGAATCTCAAGTGAGGAGATCAAAAAGCACAAGAGGGTTGATTTGCCCACTGCCCGCATACTCTCAACCTAACCCTAACCCTAACCCTAATGCCAGTCACCACTAAACTCAGGTGCAGAGACACCGAATGCCCAGTAAACACTGTCAATTTAACCCATGCAATCCCGGGCATACAGATGCCAGGTAATGATGTTTAAAAACGTCATTACCCTCATAGTTACATGCCTCTCATTATCCTGGTCCATGGGAAAACACAAGCCGAGCTTGATCAACTCCGGCTGGGTCATCTCGGGGAGGGTGTTTAATGATGAAAGACCCGAAACACCCCATGATCCGAGGATGCATTACTGATGATGTGTCCCAGTGCACACCCGGTCCATTGAACCAAGTGGTGTCGGACCATGATAATGAAAGGCATGGGCCAGATTCACCTGGCTTCACCACACGAGCCTATGCGCCAGAGCACCTCATACCTCACCACTCCAAACTCTGCAGCCTTACCTCTCCCAGTCACACATATACATCCACCAGCCCAACACTCAAACCTAATCCTAAAATCCAAGGGGGCACACACCCCCACAAACCCTCGGCACATCCCAGTGATCATGCCACACCCCCACAAACCCTAGGCACACCCCGACTAACCCTGGCCACTCCCCCACAAACCCGATTCCCTTTGTCAGGAGGGGCAAGATCCAAGAAAGGCAAGTGTTGGACCTGGTTAATGAAGGCGTGGGCCAGATCAAAGTGGCAGGGTCGCGTGAAATTGAATCTCAAGTGAGGAGATCAAAAAGCACAAGAGGGCTGATTTGCCCACTGCCCGCATACTCTCAACCTAACCTAACAGTGACACGCTCTTCATTCTCCCGGTCGACAAAATGCCAAGAATAAAGCTCAGATGCCCAAACGGCGAGAGAGAACCAGAAAGTTAAACCCAAGCTGGGTCCACAGAAAACCAGTCACCACTAAACTCAGGTGCAGAGACACCGAATGCCCAGTAAACACTGTCAATTTAACCCATGCAATCCCGGGCATACAGATGCCAGGTAATGATGTTTAAAAACGTCATTACCCTCATAGTTACATGCCTCTCATTATCCTGGTCCATGGGAAAACACAAGCCGAGCTTGATCAACTCCGGCTGGGTCATCTCGGGGAGGGTGTTTAATGATGAAAGACCCGAAACACCCCATGATCCGAGGATGCATTACTGATGATGTGTCCCAGTGCACACCCGGTCCATTGAACCAAGTGGTGTCGGACCATGATAATGAAAGGCATGGGCCAGATTCACCTGGCTTCACCACACGAGCCTATGCGCCAGAGCACCTCATACCTCACCACTCCAAACTCTGCAGCCTTACCTCTCCCAGTCACACATATACATCCACCAGCCCAACACTCAAACCTAATCCTAAAATCCAAGGGGGCACACACCCCCACAAACCCTCGGCACATCCCAGTGATCATGCCACACCCCCACAAACCCTAGGCACACCCCGACTAACCCTGGCCACTCCCCCACAAACCCGATTCCCTTTGTCAGGAGGGGCAAGATCCAAGAAAGGCAAGTGTTGGACCTGGTTAATGAAGGCGTGGGCCAGATCAAAGTGGCAGGGTCGCGTGAAATTGAATCTCAAGTGAGGAGATCAAAAAGCACAAGAGGGCTGATTTGCCCACTGCCCGCATACTCTCAACCTAACCTAACAGTGACACGCTCTTCATTCTCCCGGTCGACAAAATGCCAAGAATAAAGCTCAGATGCCCAAACGGCGAGAGAGAACCAGAAAGTTAAACCCAAGCTGGGTCCACAGAAAACCAGTCACCACTAAACTCAGGTGCAGAGACACCGAATGCCCAGTAAACACTGTCAATTTAACCCATGCAATCCCGGGCATACAGATGCCAGGTAATGATGTTTAAAAACGTCATTACCCTCATAGTTACATGCCTCTCATTATCCTGGTCCATGGGAAAACACAAGCCGAGCTTGATCAACTCCGGCTGGGTCATCTCGGGGAGGGTGTTTAATGATGAAAGACCCGAAACACCCCATGATCCGAGGATGCATTACTGATGATGTGTCCCAGTGCACACCCGGTCCATTGAACCAAGTGGTGTCGGACCATGATAATGAAAGGCATGGGCCAGATTCACCTGGCTTCACCACACGAGCCTATGCGCCAGAGCACCTCATACCTCACCACTCCAAACTCTGCAGCCTTACCTCTCCCAGTCACACATATACATCCACCAGCCCAACACTCAAACCTAATCCTAAAATCCAAGGGGGCACACACCCCCACAAACCCTCGGCACATCCCAGTGATCATGCCACACCCCCACAAACCCTAGGCACACCCCGACTAACCCTGGCCACTCCCCCACAAACCCGATTCCCTTTGTCAGGAGGGGCAAGATCCAAGAAAGGCAAGTGTTGGACCTGGTTAATGAAGGCGTGGGCCAGATCAAAGTGGCAGGGTCGCGTGAAATTGAATCTCAAGTGAGGAGATCAAAAAGCACAAGAGGGCTGATTTGCCCACTGCCCGCATACTCTCAACCTAACCTAACAGTGACACGCTCTTCATTCTCCCGGTCGACAAAATGCCAAGAATAAAGCTCAGATGCCCAAACGGCGAGAGAGAACCAGAAAGTTAAACCCAAGCTGGGTCCACAGAAAACCAGTCACCACTAAACTCAGGTGCAGAGACACCGAATGCCCAGTAAACACTGTCAATTTAACCCATGCAATCCCGGGCATACAGATGCCAGGTAATGATGTTTAAAAACGTCATTACCCTCATAGTTACATGCCTCTCATTATCCTGGTCCATGGGAAAACACAAGCCGAGCTTGATCAACTCCGGCTGGGTCATCTCGGGGAGGGTGTTTAATGATGAAAGACCCGAAACACCCCATGATCCGAGGATGCATTACTGATGATGTGTCCCAGTGCACACCCGGTCCATTGAACCAAGTGGTGTCGGACCATGATAATGAAAGGCATGGGCCAGATTCACCTGGCTTCACCACACGAGCCTATGCGCCAGAGCACCTCATACCTCACCACTCCAAACTCTGCAGCCTTACCTCTCCCAGTCACACATATACATCCACCAGCCCAACACTCAAACCTAATCCTAAAATCCAAGGGGGCACACACCCCCACAAACCCTCGGCACATCCCAGTGATCATGCCACACCCCCACAAACCCTAGGCACACCCCGACTAACCCTGGCCACTCCCCCACAAACCCGATTCCCTTTGTCAGGAGGGGCAAGATCCAAGAAAGGCAAGTGTTGGACCTGGTTAATGAAGGCGTGGGCCAGATCAAAGTGGCAGGGTCGCGTGAAATTGAATCTCAAGTGAGGAGATCAAAAAGCACAAGAGGGCTGATTTGCCCACTGCCCGCATACTCTCAACCTAACCCTAACCCTAACCCTAACCTAATCCTAAAGTCCAAGGGGGCACACACCCCCACAAACCCTCGGCACATCCCAGAGATCATGCCACACCCCCACAAACCCTAGGCACACCCCGACTAACCCTGGCCACACCCCCACAAACCCGATTACCTTTGTCAGGAGGGGCAAGATCCAAGAAAGGCAAGTGTTGGACCTGGTTAATGAAGGCGTGGGCCAGATCAAAGTGGCAGGGTCGCGTGAAATTGAATCTCGAGTGAGGAGATCAAAAAGCACAAGAGGGCTGATTTGCCCACTGCCCGCATACTCTCAACCTAACCTAACAGTGACACGCTCTTCATTCTCCCGGTCGACAAAATGCCAAGAATAAAGCCCAGATGCCCAAACGGCGAGAGAGAACCAGAAAGTTAAACCCAAGCTGGGTCCACAGAAAACCAGTCACCACTAAACTCAGGTGCAGAGACACCGAATGCCCAGTAAACACTGTCAATTTAACCCATGCAATCCCAGGCATACAGATGCCAGGTAATGATGTTTAAAAACAACATTACCCTCATAGTTACATGCCTCTCATTATCCTGCTCCATGGGAAAACACAAGCCGAGCTTGATCAACTCCGGCTGGGTCATCTCGGGGAGGGTGTTTAATGATGAAAGACCCGAAACACCCGATGATCCGAGGATGCATTACTGATGATGTGTCCCAGTGCACACCCGGTCCATTGAACCAAGTGGTGTCGGACCACGATAATGAAAGGCATGGGCCAGATTCACCTGGCTTCACCACATGAGCCTAAGCCCAATAGCACCTCATACCTCACCACTCAAAACTCTGCAGCCTTACCTCTCCCAGTCACACATATACATCCACCAGCCCAACACTCAAACCTAATCCTAAAGTCCAAGGGGGCACTCACCCCCACAAACCCTCGGCACATCCCAGAGATCATGCCACACCCCCACAAACCCTAGGCACACCCCGACTAACCCTGGCCACTCCCCCACAAACACGATTACCTTTGTCAGGAGGGGCAAGATCCAAGAAAGGCAAGTGTTGGACCTGGTTAATGAAGGCGTGGGCCAGATCAAAGTGGCAGGGTCGCGTGAAATTGAATCTCAAGTCAGGAGATCAAAAAGCACAAGAGGGCTGATTTGCCCACTGCCCGCATACTCTCAACCTAACCTAACAGTGACACGCTCTTCATTCTCCCGGTCGACAAAATGCCAAGAATAAAGCCCAGATGCCCAAACGGCGAGAGAGAACCAGAAAGTTAAACCCAAGCTGGGTCCACAGAAAACCAGTCACCACTAAACTCAGGTGCAGAGACACCGAATGCCCAGTAAACACTGTCAATTTAACCCATGCAATCCCAGGCATACAGATGCCGGGTAATGATGTTTAAAAACAACATTACCCTCATAGTTACATGCCTCTCATTATCCTGGTCCATGGGAAAACACAAGCCGAGCTTGATCAACTCCGGCTGGGTCATCTCGGGGAGGGTGTTTAATGATGAAAGACCCGAAACACCCGATGATCCGAGGATGCATTACTGATGATGTGTCCCAGTGCACACCCGGTCCATTGAACCAAGTGGTGTCGGACCACGATAATGAAAGGCATGGGCCAGATTCACCTGGCTTCACCACATGAGCCTAAGCCCAATAGCACCTCATACCTCACCACTCAAAACTCTGCAGCCTTACCTCTCCCAGTCACACATATACATCCACCAGCCCAACACTCAAACCTAATCCTAAAGTCCAAGGGGGCACTCACCCCCACAAACCCTCGGCACATCCCAGAGATCATGCCACACCCCCACAAACCCTAGGCACACCCCGACTAACCCTGGCCACTCCCCCACAAACACGATTACCTTTGTCAGGAGGGGCAAGATCCAAGAAAGGCAAGTGTTGGACCTGGTTAATGAAGGCGTGGGCCAGATCAAAGTGGCAGGGTCGCGTGAAATTGAATCTCAAGTCAGGAGATCAAAAAGCACAAGAGGGCTGATTTGCCCACTGCCCGCATACTCTCAACCTAACCTAACAGTGACACGCTCTTCATTCTCCCGGTCGACAAAATGCCAAGAATAAAGCCCAGATGCCCAAACGGCGAGAGAGAACCAGAAAGTTAAACCCAAGCTGGGTCCACAGAAAACCAGTCACCACTAAACTCAGGTGCAGAGACACCGAATGCCCAGTAAACACTGTCAATTTAACCCATGCAATCCCAGGCATACAGATGCCGGGTAATGATGTTTAAAAACAACATTACCCTCATAGTTACATGCCTCTCATTATCCTGGTCCATGGGAAAACACAAGCCGAGCTTGATCAACTCCGGCTGGGTCATCTCGGGGAGGGTGTTTAATGATGAAAGACCCGAAACACCCGATGATCCGAGGATGCATTACTGATGATGTGTCCCAGTGCACACCCGGTCCATTGAACCAAGTGGTGTCGGACCACGATAATGAAAGGCATGGGCCAGATTCACCTGGCTTCACCACATGAGCCTAAGCCCAATAGCACCTCATACCTCACCACTCAAAACTCTGCAGCCTTACCTCTCCCAGTCACACATATACATCCACCAGCCCAACACTCAAACCTAATCCTAAAGTCCAAGGGGGCACTCACCCCCACAAACCCTCGGCACATCCCAGAGATCATGCCACACCCCCACAAACCCTAGGCACACCCCGACTAACCCTGGCCACTCCCCCACAAACACGATTACCTTTGTCAGGAGGGGCAAGATCCAAGAAAGGCAAGTGTTGGACCTGGTTAATGAAGGCGTGGGCCAGATCAAAGTGGCAGGGTCGCGTGAAATTGAATCTCAAGTCAGGAGATCAAAAAGCACAAGAGGGCTGATTTGCCCACTGCCCGCATACTCTCAACCTAACCTAACAGTGACACGCTCTTCATTCTCCCGGTCGACAAAATGCCAAGAATAAAGCCCAGATGCCCAAACGGCGAGAGAGAACCAGAAAGTTAAACCCAAGCTGGGTCCACAGAAAACCAGTCACCACTAAACTCAGGTGCAGAGACACCGAATGCCCAGTAAACACTGTCAATTTAACCCATGCAATCCCAGGCATACAGATGCCGGGTAATGATGTTTAAAAACAACATTACCCTCATAGTTACATGCCTCTCATTATCCTGGTCCATGGGAAAACACAAGCCGAGCTTGATCAACTCCGGCTGGGTCATCTCGGGGAGGGTGTTTAATGATGAAAGACCCGAAACACCCGATGATCCGAGGATGCATTACTGATGATGTGTCCCAGTGCACACCCGGTCCATTGAACCAAGTGGTGTCGGACCACGATAATGAAAGGCATGGGCCAGATTCACCTGGCTTCACCACATGAGCCTAAGCCCAATAGCACCTCATACCTCACCACTCAAAACTCTGCAGCCTTACCTCTCCCAGTCACACATATACATCCACCAGCCCAACACTCAAACCTAATCCTAAAGTCCAAGGGGGCACTCACCCCCACAAACCCTCGGCACATCCCAGAGATCATGCCACACCCCCACAAACCCTAGGCACACCCCGACTAACCCTGGCCACTCCCCCACAAACACGATTACCTTTGTCAGGAGGGGCAAGATCCAAGAAAGGCAAGTGTTGGACCTGGTTAATGAAGGCGTGGGCCAGATCAAAGTGGCAGGGTCGCGTGAAATTGAATCTCAAGTCAGGAGATCAAAAAGCACAAGAGGGCTGATTTGCCCACTGCCCGCATACTCTCAACCTAACCTAACAGTGACACGCTCTTCATTCTCCCGGTCGACAAAATGCCAAGAATAAAGCCCAGATGCCCAAACGGCGAGAGAGAACCAGAAAGTTAAACCCAAGCTGGGTCCACAGAAAACCAGTCACCACTAAACTCAGGTGCAGAGACACCGAATGCCCAGTAAACACTGTCAATTTAACCCATGCAATCCCAGGCATACAGATGCCGGGTAATGATGTTTAAAAACAACATTACCCTCATAGTTACATGCCTCTCATTATCCTGGTCCATGGGAAAACACAAGCCGAGCTTGATCAACTCCGGCTGGGTCATCTCGGGGAGGGTGTTTAATGATGAAAGACCCGAAACACCCGATGATCCGAGGATGCATTACTGATGATGTGTCCCAGTGCACACCCGGTCCATTGAACCAAGTGGTGTCGGACCACGATAATGAAAGGCATGGGCCAGATTCACCTGGCTTCACCACATGAGCCTAAGCCCAATAGCACCTCATACCTCACCACTCAAAACTCTGCAGCCTTACCTCTCCCAGTCACACATATACATCCACCAGCCCAACACTCAAACCTAATCCTAAAGTCCAAGGGGGCACTCACCCCCACAAACCCTCGGCACATCCCAGAGATCATGCCACACCCCCACAAACCCTAGGCACACCCCGACTAACCCTGGCCACTCCCCCACAAACACGATTACCTTTGTCAGGAGGGGCAAGATCCAAGAAAGGCAAGTGTTGGACCTGGTTAATGAAGGCGTGGGCCAGATCAAAGTGGCAGGGTCGCGTGAAATTGAATCTCAAGTCAGGAGATCAAAAAGCACAAGAGGGCTGATTTGCCCACTGCCCGCATACTCTCAACCTAACCTAACAGTGACACGCTCTTCATTCTCCCGGTCGACAAAATGCCAAGAATAAAGCCCAGATGCCCAAACGGCGAGAGAGAACCAGAAAGTTAAACCCAAGCTGGGTCCACAGAAAACCAGTCACCACTAAACTCAGGTGCAGAGACACCGAATGCCCAGTAAACACTGTCAATTTAACCCATGCAATCCCAGGCATACAGATGCCGGGTAATGATGTTTAAAAACAACATTACCCTCATAGTTACATGCCTCTCATTATCCTGGTCCATGGGAAAACACAAGCCGAGCTTGATCAACTCCGGCTGGGTCATCTCGGGGAGGGTGTTTAATGATGAAAGACCCGAAACACCCGATGATCCGAGGATGCATTACTGATGATGTGTCCCAGTGCACACCCGGTCCATTGAACCAAGTGGTGTCGGACCACGATAATGAAAGGCATGGGCCAGATTCACCTGGCTTCACCACATGAGCCTAAGCCCAATAGCACCTCATACCTCACCACTCAAAACTCTGCAGCCTTACCTCTCCCAGTCACACATATACATCCACCAGCCCAACACTCAAACCTAATCCTAAAGTCCAAGGGGGCACTCACCCCCACAAACCCTCGGCACATCCCAGAGATCATGCCACACCCCCACAAACCCTAGGCACACCCCGACTAACCCTGGCCACTCCCCCACAAACACGATTACCTTTGTCAGGAGGGGCAAGATCCAAGAAAGGCAAGTGTTGGACCTGGTTAATGAAGGCGTGGGCCAGATCAAAGTGGCAGGGTCGCGTGAAATTGAATCTCAAGTCAGGAGATCAAAAAGCACAAGAGGGCTGATTTGCCCACTGCCCGCATACTCTCAACCTAACCTAACAGTGACACGCTCTTCATTCTCCCGGTCGACAAAATGCCAAGAATAAAGCCCAGATGCCCAAACGGCGAGAGAGAACCAGAAAGTTAAACCCAAGCTGGGTCCACAGAAAACCAGTCACCACTAAACTCAGGTGCAGAGACACCGAATGCCCAGTAAACACTGTCAATTTAACCCATGCAATCCCAGGCATACAGATGCCGGGTAATGATGTTTAAAAACAACATTACCCTCATAGTTACATGCCTCTCATTATCCTGGTCCATGGGAAAACACAAGCCGAGCTTGATCAACTCCGGCTGGGTCATCTCGGGGAGGGTGTTTAATGATGAAAGACCCGAAACACCCGATGATCCGAGGATGCATTACTGATGATGTGTCCCAGTGCACACCCGGTCCATTGAACCAAGTGGTGTCGGACCACGATAATGAAAGGCATGGGCCAGATTCACCTGGCTTCACCACATGAGCCTAAGCCCAATAGCACCTCATACCTCACCACTCAAAACTCTGCAGCCTTACCTCTCCCAGTCACACATATACATCCACCAGCCCAACACTCAAACCTAATCCTAAAGTCCAAGGGGGCACTCACCCCCACAAACCCTCGGCACATCCCAGAGATCATGCCACACCCCCACAAACCCTAGGCACACCCCGACTAACCCTGGCCACTCCCCCACAAACACGATTACCTTTGTCAGGAGGGGCAAGATCCAAGAAAGGCAAGTGTTGGACCTGGTTAATGAAGGCGTGGGCCAGATCAAAGTGGCAGGGTCGCGTGAAATTGAATCTCAAGTCAGGAGATCAAAAAGCACAAGAGGGCTGATTTGCCCACTGCCCGCATACTCTCAACCTAACCTAACAGTGACACGCTCTTCATTCTCCCGGTCGACAAAATGCCAAGAATAAAGCCCAGATGCCCAAACGGCGAGAGAGAACCAGAAAGTTAAACCCAAGCTGGGTCCACAGAAAACCAGTCACCACTAAACTCAGGTGCAGAGACACCGAATGCCCAGTAAACACTGTCAATTTAACCCATGCAATCCCAGGCATACAGATGCCGGGTAATGATGTTTAAAAACAACATTACCCTCATAGTTACATGCCTCTCATTATCCTGGTCCATGGGAAAACACAAGCCGAGCTTGATCAACTCCGGCTGGGTCATCTCGGGGAGGGTGTTTAATGATGAAAGACCCGAAACACCCGATGATCCGAGGATGCATTACTGATGATGTGTCCCAGTGCACACCCGGTCCATTGAACCAAGTGGTGTCGGACCACGATAATGAAAGGCATGGGCCAGATTCACCTGGCTTCACCACATGAGCCTAAGCCCAATAGCACCTCATACCTCACCACTCAAAACTCTGCAGCCTTACCTCTCCCAGTCACACATATACATCCACCAGCCCAACACTCAAACCTAATCCTAAAGTCCAAGGGGGCACTCACCCCCACAAACCCTCGGCACATCCCAGAGATCATGCCACACCCCCACAAACCCTAGGCACACCCCGACTAACCCTGGCCACTCCCCCACAAACACGATTACCTTTGTCAGGAGGGGCAAGATCCAAGAAAGGCAAGTGTTGGACCTGGTTAATGAAGGCGTGGGCCAGATCAAAGTGGCAGGGTCGCGTGAAATTGAATCTCAAGTCAGGAGATCAAAAAGCACAAGAGGGCTGATTTGCCCACTGCCCGCATACTCTCAACCTAACCCTAACCCCTAACCCCTAACCCTAACCCTAACCCTAACCCTAACCCATCTCGGGGAGGGTGTTTAATGATGAAAGACCCGAAACACCCCATGATCCGAGGATGCATTACTGATGATGTGTCCCAGTGCACACCCGGTCCATTGAACCAAGTGGTGTCGGACCATGATAATGAAAGGCATGGGCCAGATTCACCTAGCTTCACCACACAAGCCTAAGCCCAATAGCACCTCATACCTCACCACTCAAAACTCTGCAGCCTTACCTATCCCAGTCACACATATACATCCACCAGCCCAACACTCAAACCTAATCCTAAAGTCCAAGGGGGCACACACCCCCACAAACCCTCGGCACATCCCAGAGATCATGCCACACCCCCACAAACCCTAGGCACACCCCGACTAACCCTGGCCACTCCCCCACAAACCCGATTACCTTTGTCAGGAGGGGCAAGATCCAAGAAAGGCAAGTGTTGGACCTGGTTAATGAAGGCGTGGGCCAGATCAAAGTGGCAGGGTCGCGTGAAATTGAATCTCAAGTGAGGAGATCAAAAAGCACAAGAGGGCTGATTTGCCCACTGCCCGCATACTCTCAACCTAACCTAACAGTGACACGCTCTTCATTCTCCCGGTCGACAAAATGCCAAGAACAAAGCCCAGATGCCCAAACGGCAAGAGAGAACCAGAAAGTTAAACCCAAGCTGGGTCCACAGAAAACAAGCCACCACTAAACTCAGGTGCAGAGACACCGAATGCCCAGTAAACACTGTCAATTTAACCCATGCATCCCCAGGCATACAGATGCCAGGTAATGATGTTTAAAAACGTCATTACCCTCATAGTTACATGCCTCTCATTATCCTGGTCCATGGGAAAACACAAGCCGAGCTTGATCAACTCCGGCTGGGTCATCTCGGGGAGGGTGTTTAATGATGAAAGACCCGAAACACCCCATGATCCGAGGATGCATTACTGATGATGTGTCCCAGTGCACACCCGGTCCATTGAACCAAGTGGTGTCGGACCATGATAATGAAAGGCATGGGCCAGATTCACCTAGCTTCACCACACAAGCCTAAGCCCAATAGCACCTCATACCTCACCACTCAAAACTCTGCAGCCTTACCTATCCCAGTCACACATATACATCCACCAGCCCAACACTCAAACCTAATCCTAAAGTCCAAGGGGGCACACACCCCCACAAACCCTCGGCACATCCCAGAGATCATGCCACACCCCCACAAACCCTAGGCACACCCCGACTAACCCTGGCCACTCCCCCACAAACCCGATTACCTTTGTCAGGAGGGGCAAGATCCAAGAAAGGCAAGTGTTGGACCTGGTTAATGAAGGCGTGGGCCAGATCAAAGTGGCAGGGTCGCGTGAAATTGAATCTCAAGTGAGGAGATCAAAAAGCACAAGAGGGCTGATTTGCCCACTGCCCGCATACTCTCAACCTAACCTAACAGTGACACGCTCTTCATTCTCCCGGTCGACAAAATGCCAAGAACAAAGCCCAGATGCCCAAACGGCAAGAGAGAACCAGAAAGTTAAACCCAAGCTGGGTCCACAGAAAACAAGCCACCACTAAACTCAGGTGCAGAGACACCGAATGCCCAGTAAACACTGTCAATTTAACCCATGCATCCCCAGGCATACAGATGCCAGGTAATGATGTTTAAAAACGTCATTACCCTCATAGTTACATGCCTCTCATTATCCTGGTCCATGGGAAAACACAAGCCGAGCTTGATCAACTCCGGCTGGGTCATCTCGGGGAGGGTGTTTAATGATGAAAGACCCGAAACACCCCATGATCCGAGGATGCATTACTGATGATGTGTCCCAGTGCACACCCGGTCCATTGAACCAAGTGGTGTCGGACCATGATAATGAAAGGCATGGGCCAGATTCACCTAGCTTCACCACACAAGCCTAAGCCCAATAGCACCTCATACCTCACCACTCAAAACTCTGCAGCCTTACCTATCCCAGTCACACATATACATCCACCAGCCCAACACTCAAACCTAATCCTAAAGTCCAAGGGGGCACACACCCCCACAAACCCTCGGCACATCCCAGAGATCATGCCACACCCCCACAAACCCTAGGCACACCCCGACTAACCCTGGCCACTCCCCCACAAACCCGATTACCTTTGTCAGGAGGGGCAAGATCCAAGAAAGGCAAGTGTTGGACCTGGTTAATGAAGGCGTGGGCCAGATCAAAGTGGCAGGGTCGCGTGAAATTGAATCTCAAGTGAGGAGATCAAAAAGCACAAGAGGGCTGATTTGCCCACTGCCCGCATACTCTCAACCTAACCTAACAGTGACACGCTCTTCATTCTCCCGGTCGACAAAATGCCAAGAACAAAGCCCAGATGCCCAAACGGCAAGAGAGAACCAGAAAGTTAAACCCAAGCTGGGTCCACAGAAAACAAGCCACCACTAAACTCAGGTGCAGAGACACCGAATGCCCAGTAAACACTGTCAATTTAACCCATGCATCCCCAGGCATACAGATGCCAGGTAATGATGTTTAAAAACGTCATTACCCTCATAGTTACATGCCTCTCATTATCCTGGTCCATGGGAAAACACAAGCCGAGCTTGATCAACTCCGGCTGGGTCATCTCGGGGAGGGTGTTTAATGATGAAAGACCCGAAACACCCCATGATCCGAGGATGCATTACTGATGATGTGTCCCAGTGCACACCCGGTCCATTGAACCAAGTGGTGTCGGACCATGATAATGAAAGGCATGGGCCAGATTCACCTAGCTTCACCACACAAGCCTAAGCCCAATAGCACCTCATACCTCACCACTCAAAACTCTGCAGCCTTACCTATCCCAGTCACACATATACATCCACCAGCCCAACACTCAAACCTAATCCTAAAGTCCAAGGGGGCACACACCCCCACAAACCCTCGGCACATCCCAGAGATCATGCCACACCCCCACAAACCCTAGGCACACCCCGACTAACCCTGGCCACTCCCCCACAAACCCGATTACCTTTGTCAGGAGGGGCAAGATCCAAGAAAGGCAAGTGTTGGACCTGGTTAATGAAGGCGTGGGCCAGATCAAAGTGGCAGGGTCGCGTGAAATTGAATCTCAAGTGAGGAGATCAAAAAGCACAAGAGGGCTGATTTGCCCACTGCCCGCATACTCTCAACCTAACCTAACAGTGACACGCTCTTCATTCTCCCGGTCGACAAAATGCCAAGAACAAAGCCCAGATGCCCAAACGGCAAGAGAGAACCAGAAAGTTAAACCCAAGCTGGGTCCACAGAAAACAAGCCACCACTAAACTCAGGTGCAGAGACACCGAATGCCCAGTAAACACTGTCAATTTAACCCATGCATCCCCAGGCATACAGATGCCAGGTAATGATGTTTAAAAACGTCATTACCCTCATAGTTACATGCCTCTCATTATCCTGGTCCATGGGAAAACACAAGCCGAGCTTGATCAACTCCGGCTGGGTCATCTCGGGGAGGGTGTTTAATGATGAAAGACCCGAAACACCCCATGATCCGAGGATGCATTACTGATGATGTGTCCCAGTGCACACCCGGTCCATTGAACCAAGTGGTGTCGGACCATGATAATGAAAGGCATGGGCCAGATTCACCTAGCTTCACCACACAAGCCTAAGCCCAATAGCACCTCATACCTCACCACTCAAAACTCTGCAGCCTTACCTATCCCAGTCACACATATACATCCACCAGCCCAACACTCAAACCTAATCCTAAAGTCCAAGGGGGCACACACCCCCACAAACCCTCGGCACATCCCAGAGATCATGCCACACCCCCACAAACCCTAGGCACACCCCGACTAACCCTGGCCACTCCCCCACAAACCCGATTACCTTTGTCAGGAGGGGCAAGATCCAAGAAAGGCAAGTGTTGGACCTGGTTAATGAAGGCGTGGGCCAGATCAAAGTGGCAGGGTCGCGTGAAATTGAATCTCAAGTGAGGAGATCAAAAAGCACAAGAGGGCTGATTTGCCCACTGCCCGCATACTCTCAACCTAACCTAACAGTGACACGCTCTTCATTCTCCCGGTCGACAAAATGCCAAGAACAAAGCCCAGATGCCCAAACGGCAAGAGAGAACCAGAAAGTTAAACCCAAGCTGGGTCCACAGAAAACAAGCCACCACTAAACTCAGGTGCAGAGACACCGAATGCCCAGTAAACACTGTCAATTTAACCCATGCATCCCCAGGCATACAGATGCCAGGTAATGATGTTTAAAAACGTCATTACCCTCATAGTTACATGCCTCTCATTATCCTGGTCCATGGGAAAACACAAGCCGAGCTTGATCAACTCCGGCTGGGTCATCTCGGGGAGGGTGTTTAATGATGAAAGACCCGAAACACCCCATGATCCGAGGATGCATTACTGATGATGTGTCCCAGTGCACACCCGGTCCATTGAACCAAGTGGTGTCGGACCATGATAATGAAAGGCATGGGCCAGATTCACCTAGCTTCACCACACAAGCCTAAGCCCAATAGCACCTCATACCTCACCACTCAAAACTCTGCAGCCTTACCTATCCCAGTCACACATATACATCCACCAGCCCAACACTCAAACCTAATCCTAAAGTCCAAGGGGGCACACACCCCCACAAACCCTCGGCACATCCCAGAGATCATGCCACACCCCCACAAACCCTAGGCACACCCCGACTAACCCTGGCCACTCCCCCACAAACCCGATTACCTTTGTCAGGAGGGGCAAGATCCAAGAAAGGCAAGTGTTGGACCTGGTTAATGAAGGCGTGGGCCAGATCAAAGTGGCAGGGTCGCGTGAAATTGAATCTCAAGTGAGGAGATCAAAAAGCACAAGAGGGCTGATTTGCCCACTGCCCGCATACTCTCAACCTAACCTAACAGTGACACGCTCTTCATTCTCCCGGTCGACAAAATGCCAAGAACAAAGCCCAGATGCCCAAACGGCAAGAGAGAACCAGAAAGTTAAACCCAAGCTGGGTCCACAGAAAACAAGCCACCACTAAACTCAGGTGCAGAGACACCGAATGCCCAGTAAACACTGTCAATTTAACCCATGCATCCCCAGGCATACAGATGCCAGGTAATGATGTTTAAAAACGTCATTACCCTCATAGTTACATGCCTCTCATTATCCTGGTCCATGGGAAAACACAAGCCGAGCTTGATCAACTCCGGCTGGGTCATCTCGGGGAGGGTGTTTAATGATGAAAGACCCGAAACACCCCATGATCCGAGGATGCATTACTGATGATGTGTCCCAGTGCACACCCGGTCCATTGAACCAAGTGGTGTCGGACCATGATAATGAAAGGCATGGGCCAGATTCACCTAGCTTCACCACACAAGCCTAAGCCCAATAGCACCTCATACCTCACCACTCAAAACTCTGCAGCCTTACCTATCCCAGTCACACATATACATCCACCAGCCCAACACTCAAACCTAATCCTAAAGTCCAAGGGGGCACACACCCCCACAAACCCTCGGCACATCCCAGAGATCATGCCACACCCCCACAAACCCTAGGCACACCCCGACTAACCCTGGCCACTCCCCCACAAACCCGATTACCTTTGTCAGGAGGGGCAAGATCCAAGAAAGGCAAGTGTTGGACCTGGTTAATGAAGGCGTGGGCCAGATCAAAGTGGCAGGGTCGCGTGAAATTGAATCTCAAGTGAGGAGATCAAAAAGCACAAGAGGGCTGATTTGCCCACTGCCCGCATACTCTCAACCTAACCTAACAGTGACACGCTCTTCATTCTCCCGGTCGACAAAATGCCAAGAACAAAGCCCAGATGCCCAAACGGCAAGAGAGAACCAGAAAGTTAAACCCAAGCTGGGTCCACAGAAAACAAGCCACCACTAAACTCAGGTGCAGAGACACCGAATGCCCAGTAAACACTGTCAATTTAACCCATGCATCCCCAGGCATACAGATGCCAGGTAATGATGTTTAAAAACGTCATTACCCTCATAGTTACATGCCTCTCATTATCCTGGTCCATGGGAAAACACAAGCCGAGCTTGATCAACTCCGGCTGGGTCATCTCGGGGAGGGTGTTTAATGATGAAAGACCCGAAACACCCCATGATCCGAGGATGCATTACTGATGATGTGTCCCAGTGCACACCCGGTCCATTGAACCAAGTGGTGTCGGACCATGATAATGAAAGGCATGGGCCAGATTCACCTAGCTTCACCACACAAGCCTAAGCCCAATAGCACCTCATACCTCACCACTCAAAACTCTGCAGCCTTACCTATCCCAGTCACACATATACATCCACCAGCCCAACACTCAAACCTAATCCTAAAGTCCAAGGGGGCACACACCCCCACAAACCCTCGGCACATCCCAGAGATCATGCCACACCCCCACAAACCCTAGGCACACCCCGACTAACCCTGGCCACTCCCCCACAAACCCGATTACCTTTGTCAGGAGGGGCAAGATCCAAGAAAGGCAAGTGTTGGACCTGGTTAATGAAGGCGTGGGCCAGATCAAAGTGGCAGGGTCGCGTGAAATTGAATCTCAAGTGAGGAGATCAAAAAGCACAAGAGGGCTGATTTGCCCACTGCCCGCATACTCTCAACCTAACCTAACAGTGACACGCTCTTCATTCTCCCGGTCGACAAAATGCCAAGAACAAAGCCCAGATGCCCAAACGGCAAGAGAGAACCAGAAAGTTAAACCCAAGCTGGGTCCACAGAAAACAAGCCACCACTAAACTCAGGTGCAGAGACACCGAATGCCCAGTAAACACTGTCAATTTAACCCATGCATCCCCAGGCATACAGATGCCAGGTAATGATGTTTAAAAACGTCATTACCCTCATAGTTACATGCCTCTCATTATCCTGGTCCATGGGAAAACACAAGCCGAGCTTGATCAACTCCGGCTGGGTCATCTCGGGGAGGGTGTTTAATGATGAAAGACCCGAAACACCCCATGATCCGAGGATGCATTACTGATGATGTGTCCCAGTGCACACCCGGTCCATTGAACCAAGTGGTGTCGGACCATGATAATGAAAGGCATGGGCCAGATTCACCTAGCTTCACCACACAAGCCTAAGCCCAATAGCACCTCATACCTCACCACTCAAAACTCTGCAGCCTTACCTATCCCAGTCACACATATACATCCACCAGCCCAACACTCAAACCTAATCCTAAAGTCCAAGGGGGCACACACCCCCACAAACCCTCGGCACATCCCAGAGATCATGCCACACCCCCACAAACCCTAGGCACACCCCGACTAACCCTGGCCACTCCCCCACAAACCCGATTACCTTTGTCAGGAGGGGCAAGATCCAAGAAAGGCAAGTGTTGGACCTGGTTAATGAAGGCGTGGGCCAGATCAAAGTGGCAGGGTCGCGTGAAATTGAATCTCAAGTGAGGAGATCAAAAAGCACAAGAGGGCTGATTTGCCCACTGCCCGCATACTCTCAACCTAACCTAACAGTGACACGCTCTTCATTCTCCCGGTCGACAAAATGCCAAGAACAAAGCCCAGATGCCCAAACGGCAAGAGAGAACCAGAAAGTTAAACCCAAGCTGGGTCCACAGAAAACAAGCCACCACTAAACTCAGGTGCAGAGACACCGAATGCCCAGTAAACACTGTCAATTTAACCCATGCATCCCCAGGCATACAGATGCCAGGTAATGATGTTTAAAAACGTCATTACCCTCATAGTTACATGCCTCTCATTATCCTGGTCCATGGGAAAACACAAGCCGAGCTTGATCAACTCCGGCTGGGTCATCTCGGGGAGGGTGTTTAATGATGAAAGACCCGAAACACCCCATGATCCGAGGATGCATTACTGATGATGTGTCCCAGTGCACACCCGGTCCATTGAACCAAGTGGTGTCGGACCATGATAATGAAAGGCATGGGCCAGATTCACCTAGCTTCACCACACAAGCCTAAGCCCAATAGCACCTCATACCTCACCACTCAAAACTCTGCAGCCTTACCTATCCCAGTCACACATATACATCCACCAGCCCAACACTCAAACCTAATCCTAAAGTCCAAGGGGGCACACACCCCCACAAACCCTCGGCACATCCCAGAGATCATGCCACACCCCCACAAACCCTAGGCACACCCCGACTAACCCTGGCCACTCCCCCACAAACCCGATTACCTTTGTCAGGAGGGGCAAGATCCAAGAAAGGCAAGTGTTGGACCTGGTTAATGAAGGCGTGGGCCAGATCAAAGTGGCAGGGTCGCGTGAAATTGAATCTCAAGTGAGGAGATCAAAAAGCACAAGAGGGCTGATTTGCCCACTGCCCGCATACTCTCAACCTAACCCTAACCCTAACCCTAACCCTAACCCTAACCCTAACCCTAACCCTAACCCTAACCCACTCAAACCTAATCCTAAAGTCCAAGGGGGCACACACCCCCACAAACCCTCGGCACATCCCAGAGATCATGCCACACCCCCACAAACCCTAGGCACACCCCGACTAACCCTGGCCACTCCCCCACAAACCCGATTACCTTTGTCAGGATGGGCAAGATCCAAGAAAGGCAAGTGTTGGACCTGGTTAATGAAGGCGTGGGCCAGATCAAAGTGGCAGGGTCGCGTGAAATTGAATCTCAAGTGAGGAGATCAGAAAGCACAAGAGGGCTGATTTGCCCACTGCCCGCATACTCTCAACCTAACCCTAACCCTAACCCTAACCCTAACCCTAACCCTTACACCTCCAACCCTGCTACACACATACTTGCCTTCTAACCCCAGCCCTGGCCCTAACCCTAACCTCCAAGGGATCGGTCACCCCAACTAAACCAGACAGCACCCCAAATAACCCAAACCACACCACACTAAGGGACTTATATAATAGTCCTTTGCCCTACCACTAAACCTAACACCTCCAACCCTGCTACACACCCCCATAAACCCAAACCCTCACCCCATCAAGGGGCCAAATTTACCCAGTATCACCAGCAGTTAGGCTCCGATTTCAGCCCTCCCCCCCTACGGCAAGGGCAACCAAACACCCCCCCCCCCGCAATACCATTTGCCATCCCACCCCACCGCCGTGAACACTCAACCCCCATTGCCTAACTGTACCCCGGGGCATGTCCCTCCCCACACACCCCTCAATTAGCTACTGCACAGCCCCCAGATCACAGCACCCAGTCCCTATAAGAAAGTCCCCAAACCCAAAACACTATCCATAGGCAAGAACTCCACCATTTCAACTTAAACTCCAGAATGGAGGTTAAAGAGAAGGAAGATCCCAATAAAGGCAAGTCGGGGACCGAGATGATGACAACGTGGGCCAAAAACAAAGTGGCAGGGTGAAGTGATACTGCATCTCCAGTAAGAGATCCACAAACGCTAGAGGGATATTTTGCCCACTGCCCGCATACTCGCATCCTAACCCTAACCCTAACCCTAACCCTAACCCTAACCCTAACCCTAACCCTAACCCTAACCCTATATTCCAGAGGACCACACACCCCAACTAAACCCTAACCCTAACCCTAATTTCCAATGGACCGCGCACCCCAACTAAACCGGACAGCACCCCAAATAACCCAAACCACACCACACTAAGGGGCTTATATAATAGTCCTTTGCCCTACCACTAAACCTTACACCTCCAACCCTGCTACACACATACTTGCCTTCTAACCCCAGCCCTGGCCCTAACCCTAACCCTAATTTCCAAGGGATCGGTCACCCCAACTAAACCACACAGCACCCCAAATAACCCAAACCACACCACACTAAGGGGCTTATATAATAGTCCTTTGCCCTACCACTAAACCTAACACCTCCAACCCTGCTACACACCCCCATAAACCCAAACCCTCACCCCATCAAGGGGCCAAATTTACCCAGTATCACCAGCAGTTAGGCTCCGATTTCAGCCCTCCCCCCTACGGCAAGGGCTACCAAACACCCCCCCCCCCGCAATACCATTTGCCATCCCACCCCACCGCCGTGAACACTCAACCCCCATTGCCTAACTGTACCCCGGGGCATGTCCCTCCCCACACACCCCTCAATTAGCTACTGCACAGCCCCCAGATCACAGCACCCAGTCCCTATAAGAAAGTCCCCAAACCCAAAACACTATCCATAGGCAAGAACTCCACCATTTCAACTTAAACTCCAGAATGGAGGTTAAAGAGAAGGAAGATCCCAATAAAGGCAAGTCGGGGACCGAGATGATGACAACGTGGGCCAAAAACAAAGTGGCAGGGTGAAGTGATACTGCATCTCCAGTAAGAGATCCACAAACGCTAGAGGGATATTTTGCCCACTGCCCGCATACTCGCACCCTAACCCTAACCCTAACCCTAACCCTAACCCTAACCCTAACCCTAACCCTAACCCTAACCCTAACCCTAACCCTAACCCTAACCCTAACCCTAACCCTAACCCTAACCCTAATGCCAAACTCTGCAGCCTTACCTATCCCAGTCACACATACACATCCACCAGCCCAACACTCAAACCTAATCCTAAAGTCCAAGGGGGCACACACCCCCACAAACCCTCGGCACATCCCAGAGATCATGCCACACCCCCACAAACCCTAGGCACACCCCGACTAACCCTGGCCACTCCCCCACAAACCCGATTACCTTTGTCAGGAGGGGCAAGATCCAAGAACGGCAAGTGTTGGACCTGGTGAATGAAGGCGTGGGCCAGATCAAAGTGGCAGGGTCGCGTGAAGTTGAATCTCAAGTGAGGAGATCAAAAAGCACAAGAGGGCTGATTTGCCCACTGCCCGCATACTCTCAACCTAACCTAACAGTGACACGCTCTTCATTCTCCCGGTCGACAAAATGCCAGGAATAAAGCCCAGATGCCCAAACGGCGAGAGAGAACCAGAAAGTTAAACCCAAGCTGGGTCCACAGAAAACAAGTCACCACTAAACTCAGGTGCAGAGACACCGAATGCCCAGTAAACACTGTCAATTTAACCCATGCATCCCCAGGCTTACAGATGCCAGGTAATGATGTTTAAAAACGTCACTACCCTCATAGTTACATGCCTCTCATTATCCTGTTCCATGGGAAAACACAAGCCGAGCTTGATCAACTCCGGCTGGGTCAACTCGGGGAGGGTGTTTAATGATGAAAGACCCGAAACACCCGATGATCCGAGGATGCATTACTGATGATGTGTCCCAGTGCACACCCGGTCCATTGAACCAAGTGGTGTCGGACCACGATAATGAAAGGCATGGGCCAGATTCACCTGGCTTCACCACATGAGCCTAAGCCCAATAGCACCTCATACCTCACCACTCCAAACTCTGCAGCCTTACCTATCCCAGTCACACATACACATCCACCAGCCCAACACTCAAACCTAATCCTAAAGTCCAAGGGGGCACACACCCCCACAAACCCTCGGCACATCCCAGAGATCATGCCACACCCCCACAAACCCTAGGCACACCCCGACTAACCCTGGCCACTCCCCCACAAACCCGATTACCTTTGTCAGGAGGGGCAAGATCCAAGAACGGCAAGTGTTGGACCTGGTGAATGAAGGCGTGGGCCAGATCAAAGTGGCAGGGTCGCGTGAAGTTGAATCTCAAGTGAGGAGATCAAAAAGCACAAGAGGGCTGATTTGCCCACTGCCCGCATACTCTCAACCTAACCCTAACCCTAACCCTAACCCTAACCCTAACCCACACCCCCACAAACCCTAGGCACACCCCGACTAACCCTGGCCACTCCCCCACAAACCCGATTACCTTTGTCAGGAGGGGCAAGATCCAAGAAAGGCAAGTGTTGGACCTGGTTAATGAAGGCGTGGGCCAGATCAAAGTGGCAGGGTCGCGTGAAATTGAATCTCAAGTGAGGAGATCAAAAAGCACAAGAGGGCTGATTTGCCCACTGCCCGCATACTCTCAACCTAACCTAACAGTGACACGCTCTTCATTCTCCCGGTCGACAAAATGCCAAGAATAAAGCCCAGATGCCCAAACGGCGAGAGAGAACCAGAAAGTTAAACCCAAGCTGGGTCCACAGAAAACCAGTCACCACTAAACTCAGGTGCAGAGACACCGAATGCCCAGTAAACACTGTCAATTTAACCCATGCAATCCCAGGCATACAGATGCCGGGTAATAATGTTTAAAAACAACATTACCCTCATAGTTACATGCCTCTCATTATCCTGGTCCATGGGAAAACACAAGCCGAGCTTGATCAACTCCGGCTGGGTCATCTCGGGGAGGGTGTTTAATGATGAAAGACCCGAAACACCCCATGATCCGAGGATGCATTACTGATGATGTGTGCCAGTGCACACCCGGTTCACTGAACCAAGTGGTGTCGGACCACGGTAATGAAAGGCATGGGCCAGATTCACCTGGCTTCACCACTAAGCCCCATAGAACCTCATACCTCACCACTCAAAACTCTGCAGCCTTACCTATCCCAGTCACACATATACATCCACCAGCCCAACACTCAAACCTAATCCTAAAGTCCAAGGGGGCACACACCCCCACAAACCCTCGGCACATCCCAGAGATCATGCCACACCCCCACAAACCCTAGGCACACCCCGACTAACCCTGGCCACTCCCCCACAAACCCGATTACCTTTGTCAGGAGGGGCAAGATCCAAGAAAGGCAAGTGTTGGACCTGGTTAATGAAGGCGTGGGCCAGATCAAAGTGGCAGGGTCGCGTGAAATTGAATCTCAAGTGAGGAGATCAAAAAGCACAAGAGGGCTGATTTGCCCACTGCCCGCATACTCTCAACCTAACCTAACAGTGACACGCTCTTCATTCTCCCGGTCGACAAAATGCCAAGAATAAAGCCCAGATGCCCAAACGGCGAGAGAGAACCAGAAAGTTAAACCCAAGCTGGGTCCACAGAAAACCAGTCACCACTAAACTCAGGTGCAGAGACACCGAATGCCCAGTAAACACTGTCAATTTAACCCATGCAATCCCAGGCATACAGATGCCGGGTAATAATGTTTAAAAACAACATTACCCTCATAGTTACATGCCTCTCATTATCCTGGTCCATGGGAAAACACAAGCCGAGCTTGATCAACTCCGGCTGGGTCATCTCGGGGAGGGTGTTTAATGATGAAAGACCCGAAACACCCCATGATCCGAGGATGCATTACTGATGATGTGTGCCAGTGCACACCCGGTTCACTGAACCAAGTGGTGTCGGACCACGGTAATGAAAGGCATGGGCCAGATTCACCTGGCTTCACCACTAAGCCCCATAGAACCTCATACCTCACCACTCAAAACTCTGCAGCCTTACCTATCCCAGTCACACATATACATCCACCAGCCCAACACTCAAACCTAATCCTAAAGTCCAAGGGGGCACACACCCCCACAAACCCTCGGCACATCCCAGAGATCATGCCACACCCCCACAAACCCTAGGCACACCCCGACTAACCCTGGCCACTCCCCCACAAACCCGATTACCTTTGTCAGGAGGGGCAAGATCCAAGAAAGGCAAGTGTTGGACCTGGTTAATGAAGGCGTGGGCCAGATCAAAGTGGCAGGGTCGCGTGAAATTGAATCTCAAGTGAGGAGATCAAAAAGCACAAGAGGGCTGATTTGCCCACTGCCCGCATACTCTCAACCTAACCTAACAGTGACACGCTCTTCATTCTCCCGGTCGACAAAATGCCAAGAATAAAGCCCAGATGCCCAAACGGCGAGAGAGAACCAGAAAGTTAAACCCAAGCTGGGTCCACAGAAAACCAGTCACCACTAAACTCAGGTGCAGAGACACCGAATGCCCAGTAAACACTGTCAATTTAACCCATGCAATCCCAGACATACAGATGCCGGGTAATGATGTTTAAAAACAACATTACCCTCATAGTTACATGCCTCTCATTATCCTGGTCCATGGGAAAACACAAGCCGAGCTTGATCAACTCCGGCTGGGTCATCTCGGGGAGGGTGTTTAATGATGAAAGACCCGAAACACCCCATGATCCGAGGATGCATTATTGATGATGTGTGCCAGTGCACACCCGGTTCACTGAACCAAGTGGTGTCGGACCACGGTAATGAAAGGCATGGGCCAGATTCACCTGGCTTCACCACTAAGCCCCATAGAACCTCATACCTCACCACTCAAAACTCTGCAGCCTTACCTATCCCAGTCACACATATACATCCACCAGCCCAACACTCAAACCTAATCCTAAAGTCCAAGGGGGCACACACCCCCACAAACCCTCGGCACATCCCAGAGATCATGCCACACCCCCACAAACCCTAGGCACACCCCGACTAACCCTGGCCACTCCCCCACAAACCCGATTACCTTTGTCAGGAGGGGCAAGATCCAAGAAAGGCAAGTGTTGGACCTGGTTAATGAAGGCGTGGGCCAGATCAAAGTGGCAGGGTCGCGTGAAATTGAATCTCAAGTGAGGAGATCAAAAAGCACAAGAGGGCTGATTTGCCCACTGCCCGCATACTCTCAACCTAACCTAACAGTGACACGCTCTTCATTCTCCCGGTCGACAAAATGCCAAGAATAAAGCCCAGATGCCCAAACGGCGAGAGAGAACCAGAAAGTTAAACCCAAGCTGGGTCCACAGAAAACCAGTCACCACTAAACTCAGGTGCAGAGACACCGAATGCCCAGTAAACACTGTCAATTTAACCCATGCAATCCCAGACATACAGATGCCGGGTAATGATGTTTAAAAACAACATTACCCTCATAGTTACATGCCTCTCATTATCCTGGTCCATGGGAAAACACAAGCCGAGCTTGATCAACTCCGGCTGGGTCATCTCGGGGAGGGTGTTTAATGATGAAAGACCCGAAACACCCCATGATCCGAGGATGCATTACTGATGATGTGTGCCAGTGCACACCCGGTTCACTGAACCAAGTGGTGTCGGACCACGGTAATGAAAGGCATGGGCCAGATTCACCTGGCTTCACCACTAAGCCCCATAGAACCTCATACCTCACCACTCAAAACTCTGCAGCCTTACCTATCCCAGTCACACATATACATCCACCAGCCCAACACTCAAACCTAATCCTAAAGTCCAAGGGGGCACACACCCCCACAAACCCTCGGCACATCCCAGAGATCATGCCACACCCCCACAAACCCTAGGCACACCCCGACTAACCCTGGCCACTCCCCCACAAACCCGATTACCTTTGTCAGGAGGGGCAAGATCCAAGAAAGGCAAGTGTTGGACCTGGTTAATGAAGGCGTGGGCCAGATCAAAGTGGCAGGGTCGCGTGAAATTGAATCTCAAGTGAGGAGATCAAAAAGCACAAGAGGGCTGATTTGCCCACTGCCCGCATACTCTCAACCTAACCTAACAGTGACACGCTCTTCATTCTCCCGGTCGACAAAATGCCAAGAATAAAGCCCAGATGCCCAAACGGCGAGAGAGAACCAGAAAGTTAAACCCAAGCTGGGTCCACAGAAAACCAGTCACCACTAAACTCAGGTGCAGAGACACCGAATGCCCAGTAAACACTGTCAATTTAACCCATGCAATCCCAGACATACAGATGCCGGGTAATGATGTTTAAAAACAACATTACCCTCATAGTTACATGCCTCTCATTATCCTGGTCCATGGGAAAACACAAGCCGAGCTTGATCAACTCCGGCTGGGTCATCTCGGGGAGGGTGTTTAATGATGAAAGACCCGAAACACCCCATGATCCGAGGATGCATTACTGATGATGTGTGCCAGTGCACACCCGGTTCACTGAACCAAGTGGTGTCGGACCACGGTAATGAAAGGCATGGGCCAGATTCACCTGGCTTCACCACTAAGCCCCATAGAACCTCATACCTCACCACTCAAAACTCTGCAGCCTTACCTATCCCAGTCACACATATACATCCACCAGCCCAACACTCAAACCTAATCCTAAAGTCCAAGGGGGCACACACCCCCACAAACCCTCGGCACATCCCAGAGATCATGCCACACCCCCACAAACCCTAGGCACACCCCGACTAACCCTGGCCACTCCCCCACAAACCCGATTACCTTTGTCAGGAGGGGCAAGATCCAAGAAAGGCAAGTGTTGGACCTGGTTAATGAAGGCGTGGGCCAGATCAAAGTGGCAGGGTCGCGTGAAATTGAATCTCAAGTGAGGAGATCAAAAAGCACAAGAGGGCTGATTTGCCCACTGCCCGCATACTCTCAACCTAACCTAACAGTGACACGCTCTTCATTCTCCCGGTCGACAAAATGCCAAGAATAAAGCCCAGATGCCCAAACGGCGAGAGAGAACCAGAAAGTTAAACCCAAGCTGGGTCCACAGAAAACCAGTCACCACTAAACTCAGGTGCAGAGACACCGAATGCCCAGTAAACACTGTCAATTTAACCCATGCAATCCCAGACATACAGATGCCGGGTAATGATGTTTAAAAACAACATTACCCTCATAGTTACATGCCTCTCATTATCCTGGTCCATGGGAAAACACAAGCCGAGCTTGATCAACTCCGGCTGGGTCATCTCGGGGAGGGTGTTTAATGATGAAAGACCCGAAACACCCCATGATCCGAGGATGCATTACTGATGATGTGTGCCAGTGCACACCCGGTTCACTGAACCAAGTGGTGTCGGACCACGGTAATGAAAGGCATGGGCCAGATTCACCTGGCTTCACCACTAAGCCCCATAGAACCTCATACCTCACCACTCAAAACTCTGCAGCCTTACCTATCCCAGTCACACATATACATCCACCAGCCCAACACTCAAACCTAATCCTAAAGTCCAAGGGGGCACACACCCCCACAAACCCTCGGCACATCCCAGAGATCATGCCACACCCCCACAAACCCTAGGCACACCCCGACTAACCCTGGCCACTCCCCCACAAACCCGATTACCTTTGTCAGGAGGGGCAAGATCCAAGAAAGGCAAGTGTTGGACCTGGTTAATGAAGGCGTGGGCCAGATCAAAGTGGCAGGGTCGCGTGAAATTGAATCTCAAGTGAGGAGATCAAAAAGCACAAGAGGGCTGATTTGCCCACTGCCCGCATACTCTCAACCTAACCTAACAGTGACACGCTCTTCATTCTCCCGGTCGACAAAATGCCAAGAATAAAGCCCAGATGCCCAAACGGCGAGAGAGAACCAGAAAGTTAAACCCAAGCTGGGTCCACAGAAAACCAGTCACCACTAAACTCAGGTGCAGAGACACCGAATGCCCAGTAAACACTGTCAATTTAACCCATGCAATCCCAGACATACAGATGCCGGGTAATGATGTTTAAAAACAACATTACCCTCATAGTTACATGCCTCTCATTATCCTGGTCCATGGGAAAACACAAGCCGAGCTTGATCAACTCCGGCTGGGTCATCTCGGGGAGGGTGTTTAATGATGAAAGACCCGAAACACCCCATGATCCGAGGATGCATTACTGATGATGTGTGCCAGTGCACACCCGGTTCACTGAACCAAGTGGTGTCGGACCACGGTAATGAAAGGCATGGGCCAGATTCACCTGGCTTCACCACTAAGCCCCATAGAACCTCATACCTCACCACTCAAAACTCTGCAGCCTTACCTATCCCAGTCACACATATACATCCACCAGCCCAACACTCAAACCTAATCCTAAAGTCCAAGGGGGCACACACCCCCACAAACCCTCGGCACATCCCAGAGATCATGCCACACCCCCACAAACCCTAGGCACACCCCGACTAACCCTGGCCACTCCCCCACAAACCCGATTACCTTTGTCAGGAGGGGCAAGATCCAAGAAAGGCAAGTGTTGGACCTGGTTAATGAAGGCGTGGGCCAGATCAAAGTGGCAGGGTCGCGTGAAATTGAATCTCAAGTGAGGAGATCAAAAAGCACAAGAGGGCTGATTTGCCCACTGCCCGCATACTCTCAACCTAACCTAACAGTGACACGCTCTTCATTCTCCCGGTCGACAAAATGCCAAGAATAAAGCCCAGATGCCCAAACGGCGAGAGAGAACCAGAAAGTTAAACCCAAGCTGGGTCCACAGAAAACCAGTCACCACTAAACTCAGGTGCAGAGACACCGAATGCCCAGTAAACACTGTCAATTTAACCCATGCAATCCCAGACATACAGATGCCGGGTAATGATGTTTAAAAACAACATTACCCTCATAGTTACATGCCTCTCATTATCCTGGTCCATGGGAAAACACAAGCCGAGCTTGATCAACTCCGGCTGGGTCATCTCGGGGAGGGTGTTTAATGATGAAAGACCCGAAACACCCCATGATCCGAGGATGCATTACTGATGATGTGTGCCAGTGCACACCCGGTTCACTGAACCAAGTGGTGTCGGACCACGGTAATGAAAGGCATGGGCCAGATTCACCTGGCTTCACCACTAAGCCCCATAGAACCTCATACCTCACCACTCAAAACTCTGCAGCCTTACCTATCCCAGTCACACATATACATCCACCAGCCCAACACTCAAACCTAATCCTAAAGTCCAAGGGGGCACACACCCCCACAAACCCTCGGCACATCCCAGAGATCATGCCACACCCCCACAAACCCTAGGCACACCCCGACTAACCCTGGCCACTCCCCCACAAACCCGATTACCTTTGTCAGGAGGGGCAAGATCCAAGAAAGGCAAGTGTTGGACCTGGTTAATGAAGGCGTGGGCCAGATCAAAGTGGCAGGGTCGCGTGAAATTGAATCTCAAGTGAGGAGATCAAAAAGCACAAGAGGGCTGATTTGCCCACTGCCCGCATACTCTCAACCTAACCTAACAGTGACACGCTCTTCATTCTCCCGGTCGACAAAATGCCAAGAATAAAGCCCAGATGCCCAAACGGCGAGAGAGAACCAGAAAGTTAAACCCAAGCTGGGTCCACAGAAAACCAGTCACCACTAAACTCAGGTGCAGAGACACCGAATGCCCAGTAAACACTGTCAATTTAACCCATGCAATCCCAGACATACAGATGCCGGGTAATGATGTTTAAAAACAACATTACCCTCATAGTTACATGCCTCTCATTATCCTGGTCCATGGGAAAACACAAGCCGAGCTTGATCAACTCCGGCTGGGTCATCTCGGGGAGGGTGTTTAATGATGAAAGACCCGAAACACCCCATGATCCGAGGATGCATTACTGATGATGTGTGCCAGTGCACACCCGGTTCACTGAACCAAGTGGTGTCGGACCACGGTAATGAAAGGCATGGGCCAGATTCACCTGGCTTCACCACTAAGCCCCATAGAACCTCATACCTCACCACTCAAAACTCTGCAGCCTTACCTATCCCAGTCACACATATACATCCACCAGCCCAACACTCAAACCTAATCCTAAAGTCCAAGGGGGCACACACCCCCACAAACCCTCGGCACATCCCAGAGATCATGCCACACCCCCACAAACCCTAGGCACACCCCGACTAACCCTGGCCACTCCCCCACAAACCCGATTACCTTTGTCAGGAGGGGCAAGATCCAAGAAAGGCAAGTGTTGGACCTGGTTAATGAAGGCGTGGGCCAGATCAAAGTGGCAGGGTCGCGTGAAATTGAATCTCAAGTGAGGAGATCAAAAAGCACAAGAGGGCTGATTTGCCCACTGCCCGCATACTCTCAACCTAACCTAACAGTGACACGCTCTTCATTCTCCCGGTCGACAAAATGCCAAGAATAAAGCCCAGATGCCCAAACGGCGAGAGAGAACCAGAAAGTTAAACCCAAGCTGGGTCCACAGAAAACCAGTCACCACTAAACTCAGGTGCAGAGACACCGAATGCCCAGTAAACACTGTCAATTTAACCCATGCAATCCCAGACATACAGATGCCGGGTAATGATGTTTAAAAACAACATTACCCTCATAGTTACATGCCTCTCATTATCCTGGTCCATGGGAAAACACAAGCCGAGCTTGATCAACTCCGGCTGGGTCATCTCGGGGAGGGTGTTTAATGATGAAAGACCCGAAACACCCCATGATCCGAGGATGCATTACTGATGATGTGTGCCAGTGCACACCCGGTTCACTGAACCAAGTGGTGTCGGACCACGGTAATGAAAGGCATGGGCCAGATTCACCTGGCTTCACCACTAAGCCCCATAGAACCTCATACCTCACCACTCAAAACTCTGCAGCCTTACCTATCCCAGTCACACATATACATCCACCAGCCCAACACTCAAACCTAATCCTAAAGTCCAAGGGGGCACACACCCCCACAAACCCTCGGCACATCCCAGAGATCATGCCACACCCCCACAAACCCTAGGCACACCCCGACTAACCCTGGCCACTCCCCCACAAACCCGATTACCTTTGTCAGGAGGGGCAAGATCCAAGAAAGGCAAGTGTTGGACCTGGTTAATGAAGGCGTGGGCCAGATCAAAGTGGCAGGGTCGCGTGAAATTGAATCTCAAGTGAGGAGATCAAAAAGCACAAGAGGGCTGATTTGCCCACTGCCCGCATACTCTCAACCTAACCCTAACCCTAACCCTAACCCTAACCCTAACCCAAACGGCGAGAGACACGCTCTTCATTCTCCCGGTCGACAAAATGCCAGGAATAAAGCCCAGATGCCCAAACGGCGAGAGAGAACCAGAAAGTTAAACCCAAGCTGGGTCCACAGAAAACAAGTCACCACTAAACTCAGGTGCAGAGACACCGAATGCCCAGTAAACACTGTCAATTTAACCCATGCATCCCCAGGCTTACAGATGCCAGGTAATGATGTTTAAAAACGTCACTACCCTCATAGTTACATGCCTCTCATTATCCTGTTCCATGGGAAAACACAAGCCGAGCTTGATCAACTCCGGCTGGGTCAACTCGGGGAGGGTGTTTAATGATGAAAGACCCGAAACACCCCATGATCCGAGGATGCATTACTGATGATGTGTCCCAGTGCACACCCGGTCCATTGAACCAAGTGGTGTCGGACCACGATAATGAAAGGCATGGGCCAGATTCACCTGGCTTCACCACTAAGCCCCATAGAACCTCATACCTCACCACTCAAAACTCTGCAGCCTTACCTATCCCCGTCACACATATACATCCACCAGCCCAACACTCAAACCTAATCCTAAAGTCCAAGGGGGCACACACCCCCACAAACCCTCGGCACATCCCACAGATCATGCCACACCCCCACAAACCCTAGGCACACCCCGATTAACCCTGGCCACTCCCCCACAAACCCGATTACCTTTGTCAGGAGGGGCAAGATCCAAGAAAGGCAAGTGTTGGACCTGGTTAATGAAGGCGTGGGCCAGATCAAAGTGGCAGGGTCGCGTGAAATTGAATCTCAAGTGAGGAGATCAAAAAGCACAAGAGGGCTGATTTGCCCACTGCCCGCATACTCTCAACCTAACCTAACAGTGACACGCTCTTCATTCTCCCGGTCGACAAAATGCCAGGAATAAAGCCCAGATGCCCAAACGGCGAGAGAGAACCAGAAAGTTAAACCCAAGCTGGGTCCACAGAAAACAAGTCACCACTAAACTCAGGTGCAGAGACACCGAATGCCCAGTAAACACTGTCAATTTAACCCATGCATCCCCAGGCTTACAGATGCCAGGTAATGATGTTTAAAAACGTCACTACCCTCATAGTTACATGCCTCTCATTATCCTGTTCCATGGGAAAACACAAGCCGAGCTTGATCAACTCCGGCTGGGTCAACTCGGGGAGGGTGTTTAATGATGAAAGACCCGAAACACCCCATGATCCGAGGATGCATTACTGATGATGTGTCCCAGTGCACACCCGGTCCATTGAACCAAGTGGTGTCGGACCACGATAATGAAAGGCATGGGCCAGATTCACCTGGCTTCACCACTAAGCCCCATAGAACCTCATACCTCACCACTCAAAACTCTGCAGCCTTACCTATCCCCGTCACACATATACATCCACCAGCCCAACACTCAAACCTAATCCTAAAGTCCAAGGGGGCACACACCCCCACAAACCCTCGGCACATCCCACAGATCATGCCACACCCCCACAAACCCTAGGCACACCCCGATTAACCCTGGCCACTCCCCCACAAACCCGATTACCTTTGTCAGGAGGGGCAAGATCCAAGAAAGGCAAGTGTTGGACCTGGTTAATGAAGGCGTGGGCCAGATCAAAGTGGCAGGGTCGCGTGAAATTGAATCTCAAGTGAGGAGATCAAAAAGCACAAGAGGGCTGATTTGCCCACTGCCCGCATACTCTCAACCTAACCCTAACCCTAATGAAAGGCATGGGCCAGATTCACCTGGCTTCACCACTAAGCCCCATAGAAAATGAAAGGCATGGGCCAGATTCACCTGGCTTCACCACTAAGCCCCATAGAACCTCATACCTCACCACTCAAAACTCTGCAGCCTTACCTATCCCCGTCACACATATACATCCACCAGCCCAACACTCAAACCTAATCCTAAAGTCCAAGGGGGCACACACCCCCACAAACCCTCGGCACATCCCACAGATCATGCCACACCCCCACAAACCCTAGGCACACCCCGATTAACCCTGGCCACTCCCCCACAAACCCGATTACCTTTGTCAGGAGGGGCAAGATCCAAGAAAGGCAAGTGTTGGACCTGGTTAATGAAGGCGTGGGCCAGATCAAAGTGGCAGGGTCGCGTGAAATTGAATCTCAAGTGAGGAGATCAAAAAGCACAAGAGGGCTGATTTGCCCACTGCCCGCATACTCTCAACCTAACCTAACAGTGACACGCTCTTCATTCTCCCGGTCGACAAAATGCCAGGAATAAAGCCCAGATGCCCAAACGGCGAGAGAGAACCAGAAAGTTAAACCCAAGCTGGGTCCACAGAAAACAAGTCACCACTAAACTCAGGTGCAGAGACACCGAATGCCCAGTAAACACTGTCAATTTAACCCATGCATCCCCAGGCTTACAGATGCCAGGTAATGATGTTTAAAAACGTCACTACCCTCATAGTTACATGCCTCTCATTATCCTGTTCCATGGGAAAACACAAGCCGAGCTTGATCAACTCCGGCTGGGTCAACTCGGGGAGGGTGTTTAATGATGAAAGACCCGAAACACCCCATGATCCGAGGATGCATTACTGATGATGTGTCCCAGTGCACACCCGGTCCATTGAACCAAGTGGTGTCGGACCACGATAATGAAAGGCATGGGCCAGATTCACCTGGCTTCACCACTAAGCCCCATAGAACCTCATACCTCACCACTCAAAACTCTGCAGCCTTACCTATCCCCGTCACACATATACATCCACCAGCCCAACACTCAAACCTAATCCTAAAGTCCAAGGGGGCACACACCCCCACAAACCCTCGGCACATCCCACAGATCATGCCACACCCCCACAAACCCTAGGCACACCCCGATTAACCCTGGCCACTCCCCCACAAACCCGATTACCTTTGTCAGGAGGGGCAAGATCCAAGAAAGGCAAGTGTTGGACCTGGTTAATGAAGGCGTGGGCCAGATCAAAGTGGCAGGGTCGCGTGAAATTGAATCTCAAGTGAGGAGATCAAAAAGCACAAGAGGGCTGATTTGCCCACTGCCCGCATACTCTCAACCTAACCTAACAGTGACACGCTCTTCATTCTCCCGGTCGACAAAATGCCAGGAATAAAGCCCAGATGCCCAAACGGCGAGAGAGAACCAGAAAGTTAAACCCAAGCTGGGTCCACAGAAAACAAGTCACCACTAAACTCAGGTGCAGAGACACCGAATGCCCAGTAAACACTGTCAATTTAACCCATGCATCCCCAGGCTTACAGATGCCAGGTAATGATGTTTAAAAACGTCACTACCCTCATAGTTACATGCCTCTCATTATCCTGTTCCATGGGAAAACACAAGCCGAGCTTGATCAACTCCGGCTGGGTCAACTCGGGGAGGGTGTTTAATGATGAAAGACCCGAAACACCCCATGATCCGAGGATGCATTACTGATGATGTGTCCCAGTGCACACCCGGTCCATTGAACCAAGTGGTGTCGGACCACGATAATGAAAGGCATGGGCCAGATTCACCTGGCTTCACCACTAAGCCCCATAGAACCTCATACCTCACCACTCAAAACTCTGCAGCCTTACCTATCCCCGTCACACATATACATCCACCAGCCCAACACTCAAACCTAATCCTAAAGTCCAAGGGGGCACACACCCCCACAAACCCTCGGCACATCCCACAGATCATGCCACACCCCCACAAACCCTAGGCACACCCCGATTAACCCTGGCCACTCCCCCACAAACCCGATTACCTTTGTCAGGAGGGGCAAGATCCAAGAAAGGCAAGTGTTGGACCTGGTTAATGAAGGCGTGGGCCAGATCAAAGTGGCAGGGTCGCGTGAAATTGAATCTCAAGTGAGGAGATCAAAAAGCACAAGAGGGCTGATTTGCCCACTGCCCGCATACTCTCAACCTAACCTAACAGTGACACGCTCTTCATTCTCCCGGTCGACAAAATGCCAGGAATAAAGCCCAGATGCCCAAACGGCGAGAGAGAACCAGAAAGTTAAACCCAAGCTGGGTCCACAGAAAACAAGTCACCACTAAACTCAGGTGCAGAGACACCGAATGCCCAGTAAACACTGTCAATTTAACCCATGCATCCCCAGGCTTACAGATGCCAGGTAATGATGTTTAAAAACGTCACTACCCTCATAGTTACATGCCTCTCATTATCCTGTTCCATGGGAAAACACAAGCCGAGCTTGATCAACTCCGGCTGGGTCAACTCGGGGAGGGTGTTTAATGATGAAAGACCCGAAACACCCCATGATCCGAGGATGCATTACTGATGATGTGTCCCAGTGCACACCCGGTCCATTGAACCAAGTGGTGTCGGACCACGATAATGAAAGGCATGGGCCAGATTCACCTGGCTTCACCACTAAGCCCCATAGAACCTCATACCTCACCACTCAAAACTCTGCAGCCTTACCTATCCCCGTCACACATATACATCCACCAGCCCAACACTCAAACCTAATCCTAAAGTCCAAGGGGGCACACACCCCCACAAACCCTCGGCACATCCCACAGATCATGCCACACCCCCACAAACCCTAGGCACACCCCGATTAACCCTGGCCACTCCCCCACAAACCCGATTACCTTTGTCAGGAGGGGCAAGATCCAAGAAAGGCAAGTGTTGGACCTGGTTAATGAAGGCGTGGGCCAGATCAAAGTGGCAGGGTCGCGTGAAATTGAATCTCAAGTGAGGAGATCAAAAAGCACAAGAGGGCTGATTTGCCCACTGCCCGCATACTCTCAACCTAACCTAACAGTGACACGCTCTTCATTCTCCCGGTCGACAAAATGCCAGGAATAAAGCCCAGATGCCCAAACGGCGAGAGAGAACCAGAAAGTTAAACCCAAGCTGGGTCCACAGAAAACAAGTCACCACTAAACTCAGGTGCAGAGACACCGAATGCCCAGTAAACACTGTCAATTTAACCCATGCATCCCCAGGCTTACAGATGCCAGGTAATGATGTTTAAAAACGTCACTACCCTCATAGTTACATGCCTCTCATTATCCTGTTCCATGGGAAAACACAAGCCGAGCTTGATCAACTCCGGCTGGGTCAACTCGGGGAGGGTGTTTAATGATGAAAGACCCGAAACACCCCATGATCCGAGGATGCATTACTGATGATGTGTCCCAGTGCACACCCGGTCCATTGAACCAAGTGGTGTCGGACCACGATAATGAAAGGCATGGGCCAGATTCACCTGGCTTCACCACTAAGCCCCATAGAACCTCATACCTCACCACTCAAAACTCTGCAGCCTTACCTATCCCCGTCACACATATACATCCACCAGCCCAACACTCAAACCTAATCCTAAAGTCCAAGGGGGCACACACCCCCACAAACCCTCGGCACATCCCACAGATCATGCCACACCCCCACAAACCCTAGGCACACCCCGATTAACCCTGGCCACTCCCCCACAAACCCGATTACCTTTGTCAGGAGGGGCAAGATCCAAGAAAGGCAAGTGTTGGACCTGGTTAATGAAGGCGTGGGCCAGATCAAAGTGGCAGGGTCGCGTGAAATTGAATCTCAAGTGAGGAGATCAAAAAGCACAAGAGGGCTGATTTGCCCACTGCCCGCATACTCTCAACCTAACCTAACAGTGACACGCTCTTCATTCTCCCGGTCGACAAAATGCCAGGAATAAAGCCCAGATGCCCAAACGGCGAGAGAGAACCAGAAAGTTAAACCCAAGCTGGGTCCACAGAAAACAAGTCACCACTAAACTCAGGTGCAGAGACACCGAATGCCCAGTAAACACTGTCAATTTAACCCATGCATCCCCAGGCTTACAGATGCCAGGTAATGATGTTTAAAAACGTCACTACCCTCATAGTTACATGCCTCTCATTATCCTGTTCCATGGGAAAACACAAGCCGAGCTTGATCAACTCCGGCTGGGTCAACTCGGGGAGGGTGTTTAATGATGAAAGACCCGAAACACCCCATGATCCGAGGATGCATTACTGATGATGTGTCCCAGTGCACACCCGGTCCATTGAACCAAGTGGTGTCGGACCACGATAATGAAAGGCATGGGCCAGATTCACCTGGCTTCACCACTAAGCCCCATAGAACCTCATACCTCACCACTCAAAACTCTGCAGCCTTACCTATCCCCGTCACACATATACATCCACCAGCCCAACACTCAAACCTAATCCTAAAGTCCAAGGGGGCACACACCCCCACAAACCCTCGGCACATCCCACAGATCATGCCACACCCCCACAAACCCTAGGCACACCCCGATTAACCCTGGCCACTCCCCCACAAACCCGATTACCTTTGTCAGGAGGGGCAAGATCCAAGAAAGGCAAGTGTTGGACCTGGTTAATGAAGGCGTGGGCCAGATCAAAGTGGCAGGGTCGCGTGAAATTGAATCTCAAGTGAGGAGATCAAAAAGCACAAGAGGGCTGATTTGCCCACTGCCCGCATACTCTCAACCTAACCTAACAGTGACACGCTCTTCATTCTCCCGGTCGACAAAATGCCAGGAATAAAGCCCAGATGCCCAAACGGCGAGAGAGAACCAGAAAGTTAAACCCAAGCTGGGTCCACAGAAAACAAGTCACCACTAAACTCAGGTGCAGAGACACCGAATGCCCAGTAAACACTGTCAATTTAACCCATGCATCCCCAGGCTTACAGATGCCAGGTAATGATGTTTAAAAACGTCACTACCCTCATAGTTACATGCCTCTCATTATCCTGTTCCATGGGAAAACACAAGCCGAGCTTGATCAACTCCGGCTGGGTCAACTCGGGGAGGGTGTTTAATGATGAAAGACCCGAAACACCCCATGATCCGAGGATGCATTACTGATGATGTGTCCCAGTGCACACCCGGTCCATTGAACCAAGTGGTGTCGGACCACGATAATGAAAGGCATGGGCCAGATTCACCTGGCTTCACCACTAAGCCCCATAGAACCTCATACCTCACCACTCAAAACTCTGCAGCCTTACCTATCCCCGTCACACATATACATCCACCAGCCCAACACTCAAACCTAATCCTAAAGTCCAAGGGGGCACACACCCCCACAAACCCTCGGCACATCCCACAGATCATGCCACACCCCCACAAACCCTAGGCACACCCCGATTAACCCTGGCCACTCCCCCACAAACCCGATTACCTTTGTCAGGAGGGGCAAGATCCAAGAAAGGCAAGTGTTGGACCTGGTTAATGAAGGCGTGGGCCAGATCAAAGTGGCAGGGTCGCGTGAAATTGAATCTCAAGTGAGGAGATCAAAAAGCACAAGAGGGCTGATTTGCCCACTGCCCGCATACTCTCAACCTAACCTAACAGTGACACGCTCTTCATTCTCCCGGTCGACAAAATGCCAGGAATAAAGCCCAGATGCCCAAACGGCGAGAGAGAACCAGAAAGTTAAACCCAAGCTGGGTCCACAGAAAACAAGTCACCACTAAACTCAGGTGCAGAGACACCGAATGCCCAGTAAACACTGTCAATTTAACCCATGCATCCCCAGGCTTACAGATGCCAGGTAATGATGTTTAAAAACGTCACTACCCTCATAGTTACATGCCTCTCATTATCCTGTTCCATGGGAAAACACAAGCCGAGCTTGATCAACTCCGGCTGGGTCAACTCGGGGAGGGTGTTTAATGATGAAAGACCCGAAACACCCCATGATCCGAGGATGCATTACTGATAATGTGTCCCAGTGCACACCCGGTCCATTGAACCAAGTGGTGTCGGACCACGATAATGAAAGGCATGGGCCAGATTCACCTGGCTTCACCACTAAGCCCCATAGAACCTCATACCTCACCACTCAAAACTCTGCAGCCTTACCTATCCCCGTCACACATATACATCCACCAGCCCAACACTCAAACCTAATCCTAAAGTCCAAGGGGGCACACACCCCCACAAACCCTCGGCACATCCCACAGATCATGCCACACCCCCACAAACCCTAGGCACACCCCGATTAACCCTGGCCACTCCCCCACAAACCCGATTACCTTTGTCAGGAGGGGCAAGATCCAAGAAAGGCAAGTGTTGGACCTGGTTAATGAAGGCGTGGGCCAGATCAAAGTGGCAGGGTCGCGTGAAATTGAATCTCAAGTGAGGAGATCAAAAAGCACAAGAGGGCTGATTTGCCCACTGCCCGCATACTCTCAACCTAACCTAACAGTGACACGCTCTTCATTCTCCCGGTCGACAAAATGCCAGGAATAAAGCCCAGATGCCCAAACGGCGAGAGAGAACCAGAAAGTTAAACCCAAGCTGGGTCCACAGAAAACAAGTCACCACTAAACTCAGGTGCAGAGACACCGAATGCCCAGTAAACACTGTCAATTTAACCCATGCATCCCCAGGCTTACAGATGCCAGGTAATGATGTTTAAAAACGTCACTACCCTCATAGTTACATGCCTCTCATTATCCTGTTCCATGGGAAAACACAAGCCGAGCTTGATCAACTCCGGCTGGGTCAACTCGGGGAGGGTGTTTAATGATGAAAGACCCGAAACACCCCATGATCCGAGGATGCATTACTGATGATGTGTCCCAGTGCACACCCGGTCCATTGAACCAAGTGGTGTCGGACCACGATAATGAAAGGCATGGGCCAGATTCACCTGGCTTCACCACTAAGCCCCATAGAACCTCATACCTCACCACTCAAAACTCTGCAGCCTTACCTATCCCCGTCACACATATACATCCACCAGCCCAACACTCAAACCTAATCCTAAAGTCCAAGGGGGCACACACCCCCACAAACCCTCGGCACATCCCACAGATCATGCCACACCCCCACAAACCCTAGGCACACCCCGATTAACCCTGGCCACTCCCCCACAAACCCGATTACCTTTGTCAGGAGGGGCAAGATCCAAGAAAGGCAAGTGTTGGACCTGGTTAATGAAGGCGTGGGCCAGATCAAAGTGGCAGGGTCGCGTGAAATTGAATCTCAAGTGAGGAGATCAAAAAGCACAAGAGGGCTGATTTGCCCACTGCCCGCATACTCTCAACCTAACCTAACAGTGACACGCTCTTCATTCTCCCGGTCGACAAAATGCCAAGAACAAAGCCCAGATGCCCAAACGGCAAGAGAGAACCAGAAAGTTAATCCCAAGCTGGGTCCACAGAAAACAAGTCACCACTAAACTCAGGTGCAGAGACACCGAATGCCCAGTAAACACTGTCAATTTAACCCATGCATCCCCAGGCATACAGATGCCAGGTAATGATGTTTAAAAACGTCATTACCCTCATAGTTACATGCCTCTCATTATCCTGGTCCATGGGAAAACACAAGCCGAGCTTGATCAACTCCGGCTGGGTCATCTCGGGGAGGGTGTTTAATGATGAAAGACCCGAAACACCCCATGATCCGAGGATGCATTACTGATGATGTGTCCCAGTGCACACCCGGTCCATTGAACCAAGTGGTGTCGGACCACGATAATGAAAGGCATGGGCCAGATTCACCTGGCTTCACCACACGAGCCGATGCGCCACAGCACCTCATACCTCACCACTCCAAACTCTGCAGCCTTACCTCTCCCAGTCACACATATACATCCACCAGCCCAACACTCAAACCTAATCCTAAAGTCCAAGGGGGCACACACCCCCACAAACCCTCGGCACATCCCAGAGATCATGCCACACCCCCACAAACCCTAGGCACACCCCGACTAACCCTGGCCACTCCCCCACAAACCCGATTACCTTTGTCAGGAGGGGCAAGATCCAAGAAAGGCAAGTGTTGGACCTGGTTAATGAAGGCGTGGGCCAGATCAAAGTGGCAGGGTCGCGTGAAATTGAATCTCAAGTGAGGAGATCAAAAAGCACAAGAGGGCTGATTTGCCCACTGCCCGCATACTCTCAACCTAACCCTAACCCTAACCCTAATCCTAACATCCCGAGGACCACACACCCCAACTAAACCCTAACCCTAATTTCCAAGGGACTGGGCACCCCAACTAAACCGGACGGCACCCCAAATAACCCAAACCACACCACACTAAGGGGCTTATATAATAGCCCTCTGCCCTACCACTAAACCTAACACCTCCAACCCTGCTACACACCCCCATAAACCCAAACCCTCACCCCAGCAAGGGCCCAAATTCCCACTGCCGCATACTTGCATCCTGACCCCAGCCCTGACCCTAACCCTAATTTCCAAGGGATCGTGCACCCCAACTAAACCGGACAGCACCCCAAATAACCCAAACCACACCACACAAAAGGGCTTATATAATAATCCTTTGCCCTACCACTAAACCTAACACCTCCAACCCTGCCACACACCCCCACAAACCCAAACCCTCACCCCATCAAAGGGCCAGATTCACTCGGATCACCAGCAGTTAGCCTCCTATTTCAGCCCTCACATGGCCCTACCCTGAAACCTAACATCTTCACACCCCATAAACATGGGTCCTCTTCTCGCCAGAGGACTAAACTCACCCCACACCACCAGTTATACCTCCCGCTGCCCAGCAGGCCCCCCCCAACCCTACCCCCCAAACCTAATCCTATATTCCAGAGGACCACACACCCCAACTAAACCCTAACCCTAACCCTAATTTCCAATGGACCGCGCACCCCAACTAAACCGGACAGCACCCCAAATAACCCAAACCACACCACACTAAGGGGCTTATATAATAGTCCTTTGCCCTACCACTAAACCTTACACCTCCAACCCTGCTACACACATACTTGCCTTCTAACCCCAGCCCTGGCCCTAACCCTAACCCTAATTTCCAAGGGATCGGTCACCCCAACTAAACCAGACAGCACCCCAAATAACCCAAACCACACCACACTAAGGGGCTTATATAATAGTCCTTTGCCCTACCACTAAACCTAACACCTCCAACCCTGCTACACACCCCCATAAACCCAAACCCTCACCCCATCAAGGGGCCAAATTTACCCAGTATCACCAGCAGTTAGGCTCCGATTTCAGCCCTCCCCCCTACGGCAAGGGCTACCAAACACCCCCCCCCCCCCGCAATACCATTTGCCATCCCACCCCACCGCCGTGAACACTCAACCCCCATTGCCTAACTGTACCCCGGGGCATGTCCCTCCCCACACACCCCTCAATTAGCTACTGCACAGCCCCCAGATCACAGCACCCAGTCCCTATAAGAAAGTCCCCAAACCCAAAACACTATCCATAGGCAAGAACTCCACCATTTCAACTTAAACTCCAGAATGGAGGTTAAAGAGAAGGAAGATCCCAATAAAGGCAAGTCGGGGACCGAGATGATGACAACGTGGGCCAAAAACAAAGTGGCAGGGTGAAGTGATACTGCATCTCCAGTAAGAGATCCACAAACGCTAGAGGGATATTTTGCCCACTGCCCGCATACTCGCATCCTAACCAGAAAGTTAAACCCAAGCTGGGTCCACAGAAAACCAGTCACCACTAAACTCAGGTGCAGAGACACCGAATGCCCAGTAAACACTGTCAATTTAACCCATGCAATCCCAGGCATACAGATGCCAGGTAATGATGTTTAAAAACAACATTACCATCATAGTTACATGTCTCTCATTATCCTGGTCCATGGGAAAACACAAGCCGAGCTTGATCAACTCCGGCTGGGTCATCTCGGGGAGGGTGTTTAATGATGAAAGACCCGAAACACCCCATGATCCGAGGATGCATTACTGATGATGTGTCCCAGTGCACACCCGGTTCACTGAACCAAGTGGTGTCGGACCACGATAATGAAAGGCATGGGCCAGATTCACCTGGCTTCACCACATGAGCCTATGCGCCACAGCGCCTCATACCTCACCACTCCAAACTCTGCAGCCTTACCTATCCCAGTCACATATACATCCACCAGCCCAACACTCAAACCTAATCCTAAAGTCCAAGGGGGCACACACCCCCACAAACCCTCGGCACATCCCAGAGATCATGCCACACCCCCACAAACCCTAGGCACACCCCGACTAACCCTGGCCACTCCCCCACACCACACCCCCACAAACCCTAGGCACACCCCGACTAACCCTGGCCACTCCCCCACAAACCCGATTACCTTTGTCAGGAGGGGCAAGATCCAAGAAAGGCAAGTGTTGGACCTGGTTAATGAAGGCGTGGGCCAGATCAAAGTGGCAGGGTCGCGTGAAATTGAATCTCAAGTGAGGAGATCAAAAAGCACAAGAGGGCTGATTTGCCCACTGCCCGCATACTCTCAACCTAACCTAACAGTGACACGCTCTTCATTCTCCCGGTCGACAAAATGAAAAGAATAAAGCCCAGATGCCCAAACGGCGAGAGAGAACCACAAAGTTAAACCCAAGCTGGGTCCACAGAAAACCAGTCACCACTAAACTCAGGTGCAGAGACACCGAATGCCCAGTAAACACTGTCAATTTAACCCATGCAATCCCAGGCATACAGATGCCAGGTAATGATGTTTAAAAACAACATTACCATCATAGTTACATGTCTCTCATTATCCTGGTCCATGGGAAAACACAAGCCGAGCTTGATCAACTCCGGCTGGGTCATCTCGGGGAGGGTGTTTAATGATGAAAGACCCGAAACACCCCATGATCCGAGGATGCATTACTGATGATGTGTCCCAGTGCACACCCGGTTCACTGAACCAAGTGGTGTCGGACCACGATAATGAAAGGCATGGGCCAGATTCACCTGGCTTCACCACATGAGCCTATGCGCCACAGCGCCTCATACCTCACCACTCCAAACTCTGCAGCCTTACCTATCCCAGTCACATATACATCCACCAGCCCAACACTCAAACCTAATCCTAAAGTCCAAGGGGGCACACACCCCCACAAACCCTCGGCACATCCCAGAGATCATGCCACACCCCCACAAACCCTAGGCACACCCCGACTAACCCTGGCCACTCCCCCACACCACACCCCCACAAACCCTAGGCACACCCCGACTAACCCTGGCCACTCCCCCACAAACCCGATTACCTTTGTCAGGAGGGGCAAGATCCAAGAAAGGCAAGTGTTGGACCTGGTTAATGAAGGCGTGGGCCAGATCAAAGTGGCAGGGTCGCGTGAAATTGAATCTCAAGTGAGGAGATCAAAAAGCACAAGAGGGCTGATTTGCCCACTGCCCGCATACTCTCAACCTAACCCTAACCCTAACCCTAACCCTAACCCTAACCCTAACCCTAACCCTAATGCGAAACACCCCATGATCCGAGGATGCATTACTGATGATGTGTCCCAGTGCACACCCGGTCCATTGAACCAAGTGGTGTCGGACCACGATAATGAAAGGCATGGGCCAGATTCACCTGGCTTCACCACATGAGCCTAAGCCCAATAGCGCCTCATACCTCACCACTCAAAACTCTGCAGCCTTACCTATCCCAGTCACACATATACATCCACCAGCCCAACACTCAAACCTAATCCTAAAGTCCAAGGGGGCACACACCCCCACAAACCCTCGGCACATCCCAGAGATCATGCCACACCCCCACAAACCCTAGGCACACCCCGACTAACCCTGGCCACTCCCCCACAAACCCGATTACCTTTGTCAGGAGGGGCAAGATCCAAGAAAGGCAAGTGTTGGACCTGGTTAATGAAGGCGTGGGCCAGATCAAAGTGGCAGGGTCGCGTGAAATTGAATCTCAAGTGAGGAGATCAAAAAGCACAAGAGGGCTGATTTGCCCACTGCCCGCATACTCTCAACCTAACCTAACAGTGACACGCTCTTCATTCTCCCGGTCGACAAAATGCCAAGAACAAAGCCCAGATGCCCAAACGGCAAGAGAGAACCAGAAAGTTAAACCCAAGCTGGGTCCACAGAAAACCAGTCACCACTAAACTCAGGTGCAGAGACACCGAATGCCCAGTAAACACTGTCAATTTAACCCATGCAATCCCAGGCATACAGATGCCAGGTAATGATGTTTAAAAACGTCATTACCCTCATAGTTACATGCCTCTCATTATCCTGTTCCATGGGAAAACACAAGCCGAGCTTGATCAACTCCGGCTGGGTCAACTCGGGGAGGGTGTTTAATGATGAAAGACCCGAAACACCCCATGATCCGAGGATGCATTACTGATGATGTGTCCCAGTGCACACCCGGTCCATTGAACCAAGTGGTGTCGGACCACGATAATGAAAGGCATGGGCCAGATTCACCTGGCTTCACCACATGAGCCTAAGCCCAATAGCGCCTCATACCTCACCACTCAAAACTCTGCAGCCTTACCTATCCCAGTCACACATATACATCCACCAGCCCAACACTCAAACCTAATCCTAAAGTCCAAGGGGGCACACACCCCCACAAACCCTCGGCACATCCCAGAGATCATGCCACACCCCCACAAACCCTAGGCACACCCCGACTAACCCTGGCCACTCCCCCACAAACCCGATTACCTTTGTCAGGAGGGGCAAGATCCAAGAAAGGCAAGTGTTGGACCTGGTTAATGAAGGCGTGGGCCAGTTCAAAGTGGCAGGGTCGCGTGAAATTGAATCTCAAGTGAGGAGATCAAAAAGCACAAGAGGGCTGATTTGCCCACTGCCCGCATACTCTCAACCTAACCCTAACCCTAAAGTTAAACCCAAGCTGGGTCCACAGAAAACAAGTCACCACTAAACTCAGGTGCAGAGACACCGAATCCCCAGTAAACACTGTCAATTAAACCCATGCAATCCCAGGCACACAGATGCCAGGTAATGATGTTTAAAAACAACATTACCATCATAGTTACATACCTCTCATTATCCTGGTCCATGGGAAAACACAAGCCGAGCTTGATCAACTCCGGCTGGGTCATCTCGGGGAGGGTGTTTAATGATGAAAGACCCGAAACACCCCATGATCCGAGGATGCATTACTGATGATGTGTCCCAGTGCACACCCGGTCCATTGAACCAAGTGGTGTCGGACCACGATAATGAAAGGCATGGGCCAGATTCACCTGGCTTCACCACACGAGCCTATGCGCCACAGCACCTCATACCTCACCACTCCAAACTCTGCAGCCTTACCTATCCCAGTCACATATACATCCACCAGCCCAACACTCAAACCTAATCCTAAAGTCCAAGGGGGCACACACCCCAAGAAACCCTCGGCACATCTCAGAGATCATGCCACACCACCACAAACCCTAGGCACACCCCGACTAACCCTGGCCACTCCCCCACAAACCCGATTACCTTTGTCAGGAGGGGCAAGAACCAAGAAAGGCAAGTGTTGGACCTGGTTAATGAAGGCGTGGGCCAGATCAAAGTGGCAGGGTCGCGTGAAATTGAATCTCAAGTGAGGAGATCAAAAAGCACAAGAGGGCTGATTTGCCCACTGCCCGCATACTCTCAACCTAACCCTAACCCGGTCGACAAAATGCCAAGAACAAAGCCCAGATGCCCAAACGGCAAGAGAGAACCAGAAAGTTAAACCCAAGCTGGGTCCACAGAAAACAAGCCACCACTAAACTCAGGTGCAGAGACACCGAATGCCCAGTAAACAGTGTCAATTTAACCCATGCATCCCCAGGCATACAGATGCCAGGTAATGATGTTTAAAAACAACATTACCATCATAGTTACATGCCTCTCATTATCCTGGTCCATGGGAAAACACAAGCCGAGCTTGATCAACTCCGGCTGGGTCATCTCGGGGAGGGTGTTTAATGATGAAAGACCCGAAACACCCCATGATCCGAGGATGCATTACTGATGATGTGTCCCAGTGCACACCCGGTCCATTGAACCAAGTGGTGTCGGACCACGATAATGAAAGGCATGGGCCAGATTCACCTGGCTTCACCACATGAGCCTATGCGCCACAGCACCTCATACCTCACCACTCCAAACTCTGCAGCCTTACCTATCCCAGTCACACATATACATCCACCAGCCCAACACTCAAACCTAATCCTAAAGTCCAAGGGGGCACACACCCCCACAAACCCTCGGCACATCCCAGAGATCATGCCACACCCCCACAAACCCAAGGCACACCCCGATTAACCCTGGCCACTCCCCCACACCACACCCCCACAAACCCTAGGCACACCCCGACTAACCCTGGCCACTCCCCCACAAACCCGATTACCTTTGTCAGGAGGGGCAAGATCCAAGAAAGGCAAGTGTTGGACCTGGTTAATGAAGGCGTGGGCCAGATCAAAGTGGCAGGGTCGCGTGAAATTGAATCTCAAGTGAGGAGATCAAAAAGCACAAGAGGGCTGATTTGCCCACTGCCCGCATACTCTCAACCTAACCCTAATGCGAGTCGGACCACGATAATGAAAGGCATGGGCCAGATTCACCTGGCTTCACCACAGGGGCCTATGCGCCACAGCACCTCATACCTCACCACTCCAAACTCTGCAGCCTTACCTATCCCAGTCACACATATACATCCACCAGCCCAACACTCAAACCTAATCCTAAAGTCCAAGGGGGCACACACCCCCACAAACCCTCGGCACATCCCAGAGATCATGCCACACCCCCACAAACCCTAGGCACACCCCGACTAACCCTGGCCACTCCCCCACAAACACGATTACCTTTGTCAGGAGGGGCAAGATCCAAGAAAGGCAAGTGTTGGACCTGGTTAATGAAGGCGTGGGCCAGATCAAAGTGGCAGGGTCGCGTGAAATTGAATCTCAAGTGAGGAGATCAAAAAGCACAAGAGGGCTGATTTGCCCACTGCCCGCATACTCTCAACCTAACCTAACAGTGACACGCTCTTCATTCTCCCGGTCGACAAAATGCCAAGAACAAAGCCCAGATGCCCAAACGGCAAGAGAGAACCAGAAAGTTAAACCCAAGCTGGGTCCACAGAAAACAAGCCACCACTAAACTCAGGTGCAGAGACACCGAATGCCCAGTAAACACTGTCAATTTAACCCATGCAATCCCAGGCATACAGATGCCAGGTAATGATGTTTAAAAACAACATTACCATCATAGTTACATGTCTCTCATTATCCTGGTCCATGGGAAAACACAAGCCGAGCTTGATCAACTCCGGCTGGGTCATCTCGGGGAGGGTGTTTAATGATGAAAGACCCGAAACACCCCATGATCCGAGGATGCATTACTGATGATGTGTCCCAGTGCACACCCGGTCCATTGAACCAAGTGGTGTCGGACCACGATAATGAAAGGCATGGGCCAGATTCACCTGGCTTCACCACAGGGGCCTATGCGCCACAGCACCTCATACCTCACCACTCCAAACTCTGCAGCCTTACCTATCCCAGTCACATATACATCCACCAGCCCAACACTCAAACCTAATCCTAAAGTCCAAGGGGGCACACACCCCCACAAACCCTCGGCACATCCCAGAGATCATGCCACACCCCCACAAACCCTAGGCACACCCCGACTAACCCTGGCCACTCCCCCACAAACCCGATTACCTTTGTCAGGAGGGGCAAGATCCAAGAAAGGCAAGTGTTGGACCTGGTTAATGAAGGCGTGGGCCAGATCAAAGTGGCAGGGTCGCGTGAAATTGAATCTCAAGTCAGGAGATCAAAAAGCACAAGAGGGCTGATTTGCCCACTGCCCGCATACTCTCAACCTAACCCGGTCCATTGAACCAAGTGGTGTCGGACCACGATAATGAAAGGCATGGGCCAGATTCACCTGGCTTCACCACACGAGCCTATGCGCCACAGCACCTCATACCTCACCACTCCAAACTCTGCAGCCTTACCTATCCCAGTCACATATACATCCACCAGCCCAACACTCAAACCTAATCCTAAAGTCCAAGGGGGCACACACCCCAAGAAACCCTCGGCACATCTCAGAGATCATGCCACACCACCACAAACCCTAGGCACACCCCGACTAACCCTGGCCACTCCCCCACAAACCCGATTACCTTTGTCAGGAGGGGCAAGATCCAAGAAAGGCAAGTGTTGGACCTGGTTAATGAAGGCGTGGGCCAGATCAAAGTGGCAGGGTCGCGTGAAATTGAATCTCAAGTGAGGAGATCAAAAAGCACAAGAGGGCTGATTTGCCCACTGCCCGCATACTCTCAACCTAACCTAACAGTGACACGCTCTTCATTCTCCCGGTCGACAAAATGCCAACAAAAAAGCCCAGATGCCCAAAAGGCGAGAGAGAACCAGAAAGTTAAACCCAAGCTGGGTCCACAGAAAACCAGTCACCACTAAACTCAGGTGCAGAGACACCGAATGCCCAGTAAACACTGTCAATTTAACCCATGCAATCCCAGGCATACAGATGCCAGGTAATGATGTTTAAAAACAACATTACCCTCATAGTTACATGCCTCTCATTATCCTGGTCCATGGGAAAACACAAGCCGAGCTTGATCAACTCCGGCTGGGTCATCTCGGGGAGGGTGTTTAATGATGAAAGACCCGAAACACCCCATGATCCGAGGATGCATTACTGATGATGTGTCCCAGTGCACACCCGGTCCATTGAACCAAGTGGTGTCGGACCACGATAATGAAAGGCATGGGCCAGATTCACCTGGCTTCACCACACGAACCTATGCGCCACAGCACCTCATACCTCACCACTCCAAACTCTGCAGCCTTACCTATCCCAGTCACATATACATCCACCAGCCCAACACTCAAACCTAATCCTAAAGTCCAAGGGGGCACACACCCCAAGAAACCCTCGGCACATCTCAGAGATCATGCCACACCACCACAAACCCTAGGCACACCCCGACTAACCCTGGCCACTCCCCCACAAACCCGATTACCTTTGTCAGGAGGGGCAAGATCCAAGAAAGGCAAGTGTTGGACCTGGTTAATGAAGGCGTGGGCCAGATCAAAGTGGCAGGGTCGCGTGAAATTGAATCTCAAGTGAGGAGATCAAAAAGCACAAGAGGGCTGATTTGCCCACTGCCCGCATACTCTCAACCTAACCTAACAGTGACACGCTCTTCATTCTCCCGGTCGACAAAATGCCAAGAACAAAGCCCAGATGCCCAAACGGCAAGAGAGAACCAGAAAGTTAAACCCAAGCTGGGTCCACAGAAAACAAGTCACCACTAAACTCAGGTGCAGAGACACCGAATCCCCAGTAAACACTGTCAATTAAACCCATGCAATCCCAGGCACACAGATGCCAGGTAATGATGTTTAAAAACAACATTACCATCATAGTTACATACCTCTCATTATCCTGGTCCATGGGAAAACACAAGCCGAGCTTGATCAACTCCGGCTGGGTCATCTCGGGGAGGGTGTTTAATGATGAAAGACCCGAAACACCCCATGATCCGAGGATGCATTACTGATGATGTGTCCCAGTGCACACCCGGTCCATTGAACCAAGTGGTGTCGGACCACGATAATGAAAGGCATGGGACAGATTCACCTGGCTTCACCACAAGAGCCTATGCGCCACAGCACCTCATACCTCACCACTCTAAACTCTGCAGCCTTACCTATCCCAGTCACATATACATCCACCAGCCCAACACTCAAACCTAATCCTAAAGTCCAAGGGGGCACACACCCCCACAAACCCTCGGCACATCCCAGAGATCATGCCACACCCCCACAAACCCTAGGCACACCCCGACTAACCCTGGCCACTCCCCCACAAACCCGATTACCTTTGTCAGGAGGGGCAAGATCCAAGAAAGGCAAGTGTTGGACCTGGTTAATGAAGGCGTGGGCCAGATCAAAGTGGCAGGGTCGCGTGAAATTGAATCTCAAGTCAGGAGATCAAAAAGCACAAGAGGGCTGATTTGCCCACTGCCCGCATACGCTCAACCTAACCCGGTCCATTGAACCAAGTGGTGTCGGACCACGATAATGAAAGGCATGGGCCAGATTCACCTGGCTTCACCACACGAGCCTATGCGCCACAGCACCTCATACCTCACCACTCCAAACTCTGCAGCCTTACCTATCCCAGTCACATATACATCCACCAGCCCAACACTCAAACCTAATCCTAAAGTCCAAGGGGGCACACACCCCAAGAAACCCTCGGCACATCTCAGAGATCATGCCACACCACCACAAACCCTAGGCACACCCCGACTAACCCTGGCCACTCCCCCACAAACCCGATTACCTTTGTCAGGAGGGGCAAGATCCAAGAAAGGCAAGTGTTGGACCTGGTTAATGAAGGCGTGGGCCAGATCAAAGTGGCAGGGTCGCGTGAAATTGAATCTCAAGTGAGGAGATCAAAAAGCACAAGAGGGCTGATTTGCCCACTGCCCGCATACTCTCAACCTAACCTAACAGTGACACGCTCTTCATTCTCCCGGTCGACAAAATGCCAACAAAAAAGCCCAGATGCCCAAAAGGCGAGAGAGAACCAGAAAGTTAAACCCAAGCTGGGTCCACAGAAAACCAGTCACCACTAAACTCAGGTGCAGAGACACCGAATGCCCAGTAAACACTGTCAATTTAACCCATGCAATCCCAGGCATACAGATGCCAGGTAATGATGTTTAAAAACAACATTACCCTCATAGTTACATGCCTCTCATTATCCTGGTCCATGGGAAAACACAAGCCGAGCTTGATCAACTCCGGCTGGGTCATCTCGGGGAGGGTGTTTAATGATGAAAGACCCGAAACACCCCATGATCCGAGGATGCATTACTGATGATGTGTCCCAGTGCACACCCGGTCCATTGAACCAAGTGGTGTCGGACCACGATAATGAAAGGCATGGGCCAGATTCACCTGGCTTCACCACACGAGCCTATGCGCCACAGCACCTCATACCTCACCACTCCAAACTCTGCAGCCTTACCTATCCCAGTCACATATACATCCACCAGCCCAACACTCAAACCTAATCCTAAAGTCCAAGGGGGCACACACCCCAAGAAACCCTCGGCACATCTCAGAGATCATGCCACACCACCACAAACCCTAGGCACACCCCGACTAACCCTGGCCACTCCCCCACAAACCCGATTACCTTTGTCAGGAGGGGCAAGATCCAAGAAAGGCAAGTGTTGGACCTGGTTAATGAAGGCGTGGGCCAGATCAAAGTGGCAGGGTCGCGTGAAATTGAATCTCAAGTGAGGAGATCAAAAAGCACAAGAGGGCTGATTTGCCCACTGCCCGCATACTCTCAACCTAACCCTAACCCGGTCGACAAAATGCCAAGAACAAAGCCCAGATGCCCAAACGGCAAGAGAGAACCAGAAAGTTAAACCCAAGCTGGGTCCACAGAAAACAAGCCACCACTAAACTCAGGTGCAGAGACACCGAATGCCCAGTAAACAGTGTCAATTTAACCCATGCATCCCCAGGCATACAGATGCCAGGTAATGATGTTTAAAAACAACATTACCATCATAGTTACATGCCTCTCATTATCCTGGTCCATGGGAAAACACAAGCCGAGCTTGATCAACTCCGGCTGGGTCATCTCGGGGAGGGTGTTTAATGATGAAAGACCCGAAACACCCCATGATCCGAGGATGCATTACTGATGATGTGTCCCAGTGCACACCCGGTCCATTGAACCAAGTGGTGTCGGACCACGATAATGAAAGGCATGGGCCAGATTCACCTGGCTTCACCACACAGGCCGAAGCCCCATAGCACCTCATACCTCACCACTCAAAATTCTGCAGCCTTACCTCTCCCAGTCACACATATACATCCACCAGCCCAACACTCAAACCTAATCCTAAAGTCCAAGGGGGCACACACCCCCACAAACCCTCGGCACATCCCAGAGATCATGCCACACCCCCACAAACCCTAGGCACACCCCGACTAACCCTGGCCACTCCCCCACAAACCCGATTACCTTTGTCAGGAGGGGCAAGATTCAAGAAAGGCAAGTGTTGGACCTGGTTAATGAAGGCGTGGGCCAGATCAAAGTGGCAGGGTCGCGTGAAATTGAATCTCAAGTGAGGAGATCAAAAAGCACAAGAGGGCTGATTTGCCCACTGCCCGCATACTCTCAACCTAACCTAACAGTGACACGCTCTTCATTCTCCCGGTCGACAAAATGCCAAGAATAAAGCCCAGATGCCCAAACGGCGAGAGAGAACCAGAAAGTTAAACCCAAGCTGGGTCCACAGAAAACCAGTCACCACTAAACTCAGGTGCAGAGACACCGAATGCCCAGTAAACACTGTCAATTTAACCCATGCAATCCCAGGCATACAGATGCCAGGTAATGATGTTTAAAAACAACATTACCATCATAGTTACATGTCTCTCATTATCCTGGTCCATGGGAAAACACAAGCCGAGCTTGATCAACTCCGGCTGGGTCATCTCGGGGAGGGTGTTTAATGATGAAAGACCCGAAACACCCCATGATCCGAGGATGCATTACTGATGATGTGTCCCAGTGCACACCCGGTCCATTGAACCAAGTGGTGTCGGACCACGATAATGAAAGGCATGGGCCAGATTCACCTGGCTTCACCACAGGGGCCTATGCGCCACAGCACCTCATACCTCACCACTCCAAACTCTGCAGCCTTACCTATCCCAGTCACATATACATCCACCAGCCCAACACTCAAACCTAATCCTAAAGTCCAAGGGGGCACACACCCCCACAAACCCTCGGCACATCCCAGAGATCATGCCACACCCCCACAAACCCTAGGCACACCCCGACTAACCCTGGCCACTCCCCCACAAACCCGATTACCTTTGTCAGGAGGGGCAAGATCCAAGAAAGGCAAGTGTTGGACCTGGTTAATGAAGGCGTGGGCCAGATCAAAGTGGCAGGGTCGCGTGAAATTGAATCTCAAGTCAGGAGATCAAAAAGCACAAGAGGGCTGATTTGCCCACTGCCCGCATACTCTCAACCTAACCCGGTCCATTGAACCAAGTGGTGTCGGACCACGATAATGAAAGGCATGGGCCAGATTCACCTGGCTTCACCACACGAGCCTATGCGCCACAGCACCTCATACCTCACCACTCAAAACTCTGCAGCCTTACCTATCCCAGTCACATATACATCCACCAGCCCAACACTCAAACCTAATCCTAAAGTCCAAGGGGGCACACACCCCAAGAAACCCTCGGCACATCTCAGAGATCATGCCACACCACCACAAACCCTAGGCACACCCCGACTAACCCTGGCCACTCCCCCACAAACCCGATTACCTTTGTCAGGAGGGGCAAGATCCAAGAAAGGCAAGTGTTGGACCTGGTTAATGAAGGCGTGGGCCAGATCAAAGTGGCAGGGTCGCGTGAAATTGAATCTCAAGTGAGGAGATCAAAAAGCACAAGAGGGCTGATTTGCCCACTGCCCGCATACTCTCAACCTAACCTAACAGTGACACGCTCTTCATTCTCCCGGTCGACGAAATGCCAAGAACAAAGCCCAGATGCCCAAACGGCAAGAGAGAACCAGAAAGTTAAACCCAAGCTGGGTCCACAGAAAACAAGTCACCACTAAACTCAGGTGCAGAGACACCGAATCCCCAGTAAACACTGTCAATAAAACCCATGCAATCCCAGGCACACAGATGCCAGGTAATGATGTTTAAAAACAACATTACCATCATAGTTACATACCTCTCATTATCCTGGTCCATGGGAAAACACAAGCCGAGCTTGATCAACTCCGGCTGGGTCATCTCGGGGAGGGTGTTTAATGATGAAAGACCCGAAACACCCCATCATCCGAGGATGCATTACTGATGATGTGTCCCAGTGCACACCCGGTCCATTGAACCAAGTGGTGTCGGACCACGATAATGAAAGGCATGGGCCAGATTCACCTGGCTTCACCACAAGAGCCTATGCGCCACAGCACCTCATACCTCACCACTCTAAACTCTGCAGCCTTACCTATCCCAGTCACATATACATCCACCAGCCCAACACTCAAACCTAATCCTAAAGTCCAAGGGGGCACACACCCCCACAAACCCTCGGCACATCCCAGAGATCATGCCACACCCCCACAAACCCTAGGCACACCCCGACTAACCCTGGCCACCCCCCCACAAACCCGATTACCTTTGTCAGGAGGGGCAAGATCCAAGAAAGGCAAGTGTTGGACCTGGTTAATGAAGGCGTGGGCCAGATCAAAGTGGCAGGGTCGCGTGAAATTGAATCTCAAGTCAGGAGATCAAAAAGCACAAGAGGGCTGATTTGCCCACTGCCCGCATACTCTCAACCTAACCCGGTCCATTGAACCAAGTGGTGTCGGACCACGATAATGAAAGGCATGGGCCAGATTCACCTGGCTTCACCACACGAGCCTATGCGCCACAGCACCTCATACCTCACCACTCCAAACTCTGCAGCCTTACCTATCCCAGTCACATATACATCCACCAGCCCAACACTCAAACCTAATCCTAAAGTCCAAGGGGGCACACACCCCAAGAAACCCTCGGCACATCTCAGAGATCATGCCACACCACCACAAACCCTAGGCACACCCCGACTAACCCTGGCCACTCCCCCACAAACCCGATTACCTTTGTCAGGAGGGGCAAGATCCAAGAAAGGCAAGTGTTGGACCTGGTTAATGAAGGCGTGGGCCAGATCAAAGTGGCAGGGTCGCGTGAAATTGATCTCAAGTGAGGAGATCAAAAAGCACAAGAGGGCTGATTTGCCCACTGCCCGCATACTCTCAACCTAACCTAACAGTGACACGCTCTTCATTCTCCCGGTCGACAAAATGCCAACAAAAAAGCCCAGATGCCCAAAAGGCGAGAGAGAACCAGAAAGTTAAACCCAAGCTGGGTCCACAGAAAACCAGTCACCACTAAACTCAGGTGCAGAGACACCGAATGCCCAGTAAACACTGTCAATTTAACCCATGCAATCCCAGGCATACAGATGCCAGGTAATGATGTTTAAAAACAACATTACCCTCATAGTTACATGCCTCTCATTATCCTGGTCCATGGGAAAACACAAGCCGAGCTTGATCAACTCCGGCTGGGTCATCTCGGGGAGGGTGTTTAATGATGAAAGACCCGAAACACCCCATGATCCGAGGATGCATTACTGATGATGTGTCCCAGTGCACACCCGGTCCATTGAACCAAGTGGTGTCGGACCACGATAATGAAAGGCATGGGCCAGATTCACCTGGCTTCACCACACGAGCCTATGCGCCACAGCACCTCATACCTCACCACTCCAAACTCTGCAGCCTTACCTATCCCAGTCACATATACATCCACCAGCCCAACACTCAAACCTAATCCTAAAGTCCAAGGGGGCACACACCCCAAGAAACCCTCGGCACATCTCAGAGATCATGCCACACCACCACAAACCCTAGGCACACCCCGACTAACCCTGGCCACTCCCCCACAAACCCGATTACCTTTGTCAGGAGGGGCAAGATCCAAGAAAGGCAAGTGTTGGACCTGGTTAATGAAGGCGTGGGCCAGATCAAAGTGGCAGGGTCGCGTGAAATTGAATCTCAAGTGAGGAGATCAAAAAGCACAAGAGGGCTGATTTGCCCACTGCCCGCATACTCTCAACCTAACCTAACAGTGACACGCTCTTCATTCTCCCGGTCGACAAAATGCCAAGAACAAAGCCCAGATGCCCAAACGGCAAGAGAGAACCAGAAAGTTAAACCCAAGCTGGGTCCACAGAAAACAAGTCACCACTAAACTCAGGTGCAGAGACACCGAATCCCCAGTAAACACTGTCAATTAAACCCATGCAATCCCAGGCACACAGATGCCAGGTAATGATGTTTAAAAACAACATTACCATCATAGTTACATACCTCTCATTATCCTGGTCCATGGGAAAACACAAGCCGAGCTTGATCAACTCCGGCTGGGTCATCTCGGGGAGGGTGTTTAATGATGAAAGACCCGAAACACCCCATGATCCGAGGATGCATTACTGATGATGTGTCCCAGTGCACACCCGGTCCATTGAACCAAGTGGTGTCGGACCACGATAATGAAAGGCATGGGACAGATTCACCTGGCTTCACCACAAGAGCCTATGCGCCACAGCACCTCATACCTCACCACTCTAAACTCTGCAGCCTTACCTATCCCAGTCACATATACATCCACCAGCCCAACACTCAAACCTAATCCTAAAGTCCAAGGGGGCACACACCCCCACAAACCCTCGGCACATCCCAGAGATCATGCCACACCCCCACAAACCCTAGGCACACCCCGACTAACCCTGGCCACTCCCCCACAAACCCGATTACCTTTGTCAGGAGGGGCAAGATCCAAGAAAGGCAAGTGTTGGACCTGGTTAATGAAGGCGTGGGCCAGATCAAAGTGGCAGGGTCGCGTGAAATTGAATCTCAAGTCAGGAGATCAAAAAGCACAAGAGGGCTGATTTGCCCACTGCCCGCATACGCTCAACCTAACCCGGTCCATTGAACCAAGTGGTGTCGGACCACGATAATGAAAGGCATGGGCCAGATTCACCTGGCTTCACCACACGAGCCTATGCGCCACAGCACCTCATACCTCACCACTCCAAACTCTGCAGCCTTACCTATCCCAGTCACATATACATCCACCAGCCCAACACTCAAACCTAATCCTAAAGTCCAAGGGGGCACACACCCCAAGAAACCCTCGGCACATCTCAGAGATCATGCCACACCACCACAAACCCTAGGCACACCCCGACTAACCCTGGCCACTCCCCCACAAACCCGATTACCTTTGTCAGGAGGGGCAAGATCCAAGAAAGGCAAGTGTTGGACCTGGTTAATGAAGGCGTGGGCCAGATCAAAGTGGCAGGGTCGCGTGAAATTGAATCTCAAGTGAGGAGATCAAAAAGCACAAGAGGGCTGATTTGCCCACTGCCCGCATACTCTCAACCTAACCTAACAGTGACACGCTCTTCATTCTCCCGGTCGACAAAATGCCAACAAAAAAGCCCAGATGCCCAAAAGGCGAGAGAGAACCAGAAAGTTAAACCCAAGCTGGGTCCACAGAAAACCAGTCACCACTAAACTCAGGTGCAGAGACACCGAATGCCCAGTAAACACTGTCAATTTAACCCATGCAATCCCAGGCATACAGATGCCAGGTAATGATGTTTAAAAACAACATTACCCTCATAGTTACATGCCTCTCATTATCCTGGTCCATGGGAAAACACAAGCCGAGCTTGATCAACTCCGGCTGGGTCATCTCGGGGAGGGTGTTTAATGATGAAAGACCCGAAACACCCCATGATCCGAGGATGCATTACTGATGATGTGTCCCAGTGCACACCCGGTCCATTGAACCAAGTGGTGTCGGACCACGATAATGAAAGGCATGGGCCAGATTCACCTGGCTTCACCACACGAGCCTATGCGCCACAGCACCTCATACCTCACCACTCCAAACTCTGCAGCCTTACCTATCCCAGTCACATATACATCCACCAGCCCAACACTCAAACCTAATCCTAAAGTCCAAGGGGGCACACACCCCAAGAAACCCTCGGCACATCTCAGAGATCATGCCACACCACCACAAACCCTAGGCACACCCCGACTAACCCTGGCCACTCCCCCACAAACCCGATTACCTTTGTCAGGAGGGGCAAGATCCAAGAAAGGCAAGTGTTGGACCTGGTTAATGAAGGCGTGGGCCAGATCAAAGTGGCAGGGTCGCGTGAAATTGAATCTCAAGTGAGGAGATCAAAAAGCACAAGAGGGCTGATTTGCCCACTGCCCGCATACTCTCAACCTAACCTAACAGTGACACGCTCTTCATTCTCCCGGTCGACAAAATGCCAAGAACAAAGCCCAGATGCCCAAACGGCAAGAGAGAACCAGAAAGTTAAACCCAAGCTGGGTCCACAGAAAACAAGTCACCACTAAACTCAGGTGCAGAGACACCGAATCCCCAGTAAACACTGTCAATTAAACCCATGCAATCCCAGGCACACAGATGCCAGGTAATGATGTTTAAAAACAACATTACCATCATAGTTACATACCTCTCATTATCCTGGTCCATGGGAAAACACAAGCCGAGCTTGATCAACTCCGGCTGGGTCATCTCGGGGAGGGTGTTTAATGATGAAAGACCCGAAACACCCCATGATCCGAGGATGCATTACTGATGATGTGTCCCAGTGCACACCCGGTCCATTGAACCAAGTGGTGTCGGACCACGATAATGAAAGGCATGGGCCAGATTCACCTGGCTTCACCACACGAGCCTATGCGCCACAGCACCTCATACCTCACCACTCCAAACTCTGCAGCCTTACCTATCCCAGTCACATATACATCCACCAGCCCAACACTCAAACCTAATCCTAAAGTCCAAGGGGGCACACACCCCAAGAAACCCTCGGCACATCTCAGAGATCATGCCACACCACCACAAACCCTAGGCACACCCCGACTAACCCTGGCCACTCCCCCACAAACCCGATTACCTTTGTCAGGAGGGGCAAGAACCAAGAAAGGCAAGTGTTGGACCTGGTTAATGAAGGCGTGGGCCAGATCAAAGTGGCAGGGTCGCGAGAAATTGAATCTCAAGTGAGGAGATCAAAAAGCACAAGAGGGCTGATTTGCCCACTGCCCGCATACTCTCAACCTAACCCTAACCCGGTCGACAAAATGCCAAGAACAAAGCCCAGATGCCCAAACGGCAAGAGAGAACCAGAAAGTTAAACCCAAGCTGGGTCCACAGAAAACAAGCCACCACTAAACTCAGGTGCAGAGACACCGAATGCCCAGTAAACAGTGTCAATTTAACCCATGCATCCCCAGGCATACAGATGCCAGGTAATGATGTTTAAAAACAACATTACCATCATAGTTACATGCCTCTCATTATCCTGGTCCATGGGAAAACACAAGCCGAGCTTGATCAACTCCGGCTGGGTCATCTCGGGGAGGGTGTTTAATGATGAAAGACCCGAAACACCCCATGATCCGAGGATGCATTACTGATGATGTGTCCCAGTGCACACCCGGTCCATTGAACCAAGTGGTGTCGGACCACGATAATGAAAGGCATGGGCCAGATTCACCTGGCTTCACCACACAGGCCGAAGCCCCATAGCACCTCATACCTCACCACTCAAAATTCTGCAGCCTTACCTCTCCCAGTCACACATATACATCCACCAGCCCAACACTCAAACCTAATCCTAAAGTCCAAGGGGGCACACACCCCCACAAACCCTCGGCACATCCCAGAGATCATGCCACACCCCCACAAACCCTAGGCACACCCCGACTAACCCTGGCCACTCCCCCACAAACCCGATTACCTTTGTCAGGAGGGGCAAGATTCAAGAAAGGCAAGTGTTGGACCTGGTTAATGAAGGCGTGGGCCAGATCAAAGTGGCAGGGTCGCGTGAAATTGAATCTCAAGTGAGGAGATCAAAAAGCACAAGAGGGCTGATTTGCCCACTGCCCGCATACTCTCAACCTAACCTAACAGTGACACGCTCTTCATTCTCCCGGTCGACAAAATGCCAAGAATAAAGCCCAGATGCCCAAACGGCGAGAGAGAACCAGAAAGTTAAACCCAAGCTGGGTCCACAGAAAACCAGTCACCACTAAACTCAGGTGCAGAGACACCGAATGCCCAGTAAACACTGTCAATTTAACCCATGCAATCCCAGGCATACAGATGCCAGGTAATGATGTTTAAAAACAACATTACCATCATAGTTACATGTCTCTCATTATCCTGGTCCATGGGAAAACACAAGCCGAGCTTGATCAACTCCGGCTGGGTCATCTCGGGGAGGGTGTTTAATGATGAAAGACCCGAAACACCCCATGATCCGAGGATGCATTACTGATGATGTGTCCCAGTGCACACCCGGTCCATTGAACCAAGTGGTGTCGGACCACGATAATGAAAGGCATGGGCCAGATTCACCTGGCTTCACCACAGGGGCCTATGCGCCACAGCACCTCATACCTCACCACTCCAAACTCTGCAGCCTTACCTATCCCAGTCACATATACATCCACCAGCCCAACACTCAAACCTAATCCTAAAGTCCAAGGGGGCACACACCCCCACAAACCCTCGGCACATCCCAGAGATCATGCCACACCCCCACAAACCCTAGGCACACCCCGACTAACCCTGGCCACTCCCCCACAAACCCGATTACCTTTGTCAGGAGGGGCAAGATCCAAGAAAGGCAAGTGTTGGACCTGGTTAATGAAGGCGTGGGCCAGATCAAAGTGGCAGGGTCGCGTGAAATTGAATCTCAAGTCAGGAGATCAAAAAGCACAAGAGGGCTGATTTGCCCACTGCCCGCATACTCTCAACCTAACCCGGTCCATTGAACCAAGTGGTGTCGGACCACGATAATGAAAGGCATGGGCCAGATTCACCTGGCTTCACCACACGAGCCTATGCGCCACAGCACCTCATACCTCACCACTCCAAACTCTGCAGCCTTACCTATCCCAGTCACATATACATCCACCAGCCCAACACTCAAACCTAATCCTAAAGTCCAAGGGGGCACACACCCCAAGAAACCCTCGGCACATCTCAGAGATCATGCCACACCACCACAAACCCTAGGCACACCCCGACTAACCCTGGCCACTCCCCCACAAACCCGATTACCTTTGTCAGGAGGGGCAAGATCCAAGAAAGGCAAGTGTTGGACCTGGTTAATGAAGGCGTGGGCCAGATCAAAGTGGCAGGGTCGCGTGAAATTGAATCTCAAGTGAGGAGATCAAAAAGCACAAGAGGGCTGATTTGCCCACTGCCCGCATACTCTCAACCTAACCTAACAGTGACACGCTCTTCATTCTCCCGGTCGACAAAATGCCAAGAACAAAGCCCAGATGCCCAAACGGCAAGAGAGAACCAGAAAGTTAAACCCAAGCTGGGTCCACAGAAAACAAGTCACCACTAAACTCAGGTGCAGAGACACCGAATCCCCAGTAAACACTGTCAATTAAACCCATGCAATCCCAGGCACACAGATGCCAGGTAATGATGTTTAAAAACAACATTACCATCATAGTTACATACCTCTCATTATCCTGGTCCATGGGAAAACACAAGCCGAGCTTGATCAACTCCGGCTGGGTCATCTCGGGGAGGGTGTTTAATGATGAAAGACCCGAAACACCCCATGATCCGAGGATGCATTACTGATGATGTGTCCCAGTGCACACCCGGTCCATTGAACCAAGTGGTGTCGGACCACGATAATGAAAGGCATGGGCCAGATTCACCTGGCTTCACCACAAGAGCCTATGCGCCACAGCACCTCATACCTCACCACTCTAAACTCTGCAGCCTTACCTATCCCAGTCACATATACATCCACCAGCCCAACACTCAAACCTAATCCTAAAGTCCAAGGGGGCACACACCCCCACAAACCCTCGGCACATCCCAGAGATCATGCCACACCCCCACAAACCCTAGGCACACCCCGACTAACCCTGGCCACCCCCCCACAAACCCGATTACCTTTGTCAGGAGGGGCAAGATCCAAGAAAGGCAAGTGTTGGACCTGGTTAATGAAGGCGTGGGCCAGATCAAAGTGGCAGGGTCGCGTGAAATTGAATCTCAAGTCAGGAGATCAAAAAGCACAAGAGGGCTGATTTGCCCACTGCCCGCATACTCTCAACCTAACCCGGTCCATTGAACCAAGTGGTGTCGGACCACGATAATGAAAGGCATGGGCCAGATTCACCTGGCTTCACCACACGAGCCTATGCGCCACAGCACCTCATACCTCACCACTCCAAACTCTGCAGCCTTACCTATCCCAGTCACATATACATCCACCAGCCCAACACTCAAACCTAATCCTAAAGTCCAAGGGGGCACACACCCCAAGAAACCCTCGGCACATCTCAGAGATCATGCCACACCACCACAAACCCTAGGCACACCCCGACTAACCCTGGCCACTCCCCCACAAACCCGATTACCTTTGTCAGGAGGGGCAAGATCCAAGAAAGGCAAGTGTTGGACCTGGTTAATGAAGGCGTGGGCCAGATCAAAGTGGCAGGGTCGCGTGAAATTGAATCTCAAGTGAGGAGATCAAAAAGCACAAGAGGGCTGATTTGCCCACTGCCCGCATACTCTCAACCTAACCTAACAGTGACACGCTCTTCATTCTCCCGGTCGACAAAATGCCAACAAAAAAGCCCAGATGCCCAAAAGGCGAGAGAGAACCAGAAAGTTAAACCCAAGCTGGGTCCACAGAAAACCAGTCACCACTAAACTCAGGTGCAGAGACACCGAATGCCCAGTAAACACTGTCAATTTAACCCATGCAATCCCAGGCATACAGATGCCAGGTAATGATGTTTAAAAACAACATTACCCTCATAGTTACATGCCTCTCATTATCCTGGTCCATGGGAAAACACAAGCCGAGCTTGATCAACTCCGGCTGGGTCATCTCGGGGAGGGTGTTTAATGATGAAAGACCCGAAACACCCCATGATCCGAGGATGCATTACTGATGATGTGTCCCAGTGCACACCCGGTCCATTGAACCAAGTGGTGTCGGACCACGATAATGAAAGGCATGGGCCAGATTCACCTGGCTTCACCACACGAGCCTATGCGCCACAGCACCTCATACCTCACCACTCCAAACTCTGCAGCCTTACCTATCCCAGTCACATATACATCCACCAGCCCAACACTCAAACCTAATCCTAAAGTCCAAGGGGGCACACACCCCAAGAAACCCTCGGCACATCTCAGAGATCATGCCACACCACCACAAACCCTAGGCACACCCCGACTAACCCTGGCCACTCCCCCACAAACCCGATTACCTTTGTCAGGAGGGGCAAGATCCAAGAAAGGCAAGTGTTGGACCTGGTTAATGAAGGCGTGGGCCAGATCAAAGTGGCAGGGTCGCGTGAAATTGAATCTCAAGTGAGGAGATCAAAAAGCACAAGAGGGCTGATTTGCCCACTGCGCGCATACTCTCAACCTAACCTAACAGTGACACGCTCTTCATTCTCCCGGTCGACAAAATGCCAAGAACAAAGCCCAGATGCCCAAACGGCAAGAGAGAACCAGAAAGTTAAACCCAAGCTGGGTCCACAGAAAACAAGTCACCACTAAACTCAGGTGCAGAGACACCGAATCCCCAGTAAACACTGTCAATTAAACCCATGCAATCCCAGGCACACAGATGCCAGGTAATGATGTTTAAAAACAACATTACCATCATAGTTACATACCTCTCATTATCCTGGTCCATGGGAAAACACAAGCCGAGCTTGATCAACTCCGGCTGGGTCATCTCGGGGAGGGTGTTTAATGATGAAAGACCCGAAACACCCCATGATCCGAGGATGCATTACTGATGATGTGTCCCAGTGCACACCCGGTCCATTGAACCAAGTGGTGTCGGACCACGATAATGAAAGGCATGGGCCAGATTCACCTGGCTTCACCACACGAGCCTATGCGCCACAGCACCTCATACCTCACCACTCCAAACTCTGCAGCCTTACCTATCCCAGTCACATATACATCCACCAGCCCAACACTCAAACCTAATCCTAAAGTCCAAGGGGGCACACACCCCAAGAAACCCTCGGCACATCTCAGAGATCATGCCACACCACCACAAACCCTAGGCACACCCCGACTAACCCTGGCCACTCCCCCACAAACCCGATTACCTTTGTCAGGAGGGGCAAGATCCAAGAAAGGCAAGTGTTGGACCTGGTTAATGAAGGCGTGGGCCAGATCAAAGTGGCAGGGTCGCGTGAAATTGAATCTCAAGTGAGGAGATCAAAAAGCACAAGAGGGCTGATTTGCCCACTGCCCGCATACTCTCAACCTAACCCTAACCCGGTCGACAAAATGCCAAGAACAAAGCCCAGATGCCCAAACGGCAAGAGAGAACCAGAAAGTTAAACCCAAGCTGGGTCCACAGAAAACAAGCCACCACTAAACTCAGGTGCAGAGACACCGAATGCCCAGTAAACAGTGTCAATTTAACCCATGCATCCCCAGGCATACAGATGCCAGGTAATGATGTTTAAAAACAACATTACCATCATAGTTACATGCCTCTCATTATCCTGGTCCATGGGAAAACACAAGCCGAGCTTGATCAACTCCGGCTGGGTCATCTCGGGGAGGGTGTTTAATGATGAAAGACCCGAAACACCCCATGATCCGAGGATGCATTACTGATGATGTGTCCCAGTGCACACCCGGTCCATTGAACCAAGTGGTGTCGGACCACGATAATGAAAGGCATGGGCCAGATTCACCTGGCTTCACCACACAAGCCGAAGGCCCATAGCACCTCATACCTCACCACTCAAAATTCTGCAGCCTTACCTCTCCCAGTCACACATATACATCCACCAGCCCAACACTCAAACCTAATCCTAAAGTCCAAGGGGGCACACACCCCCACAAACCCTCGGCACATCCCAGAGATCATGCCACACCCCCACAAACCCTAGGCACACCCCTACTAACCCTGGCCACTCCCCCACAAACCCGATTACCTTTGTCAGGAGGGGCAAGATTCAAGAAAGGCAAGTGTTGGACCTGGTTAATGAAGGCGTGGGCCAGATCAAAGTGGCAGGGTCGCGTGAAATTGAATCTCAAGTGAGGAGATCAAAAAGCACAAGAGGGCTGATTTGCCCACTGCCCGCATACTCTCAACCTAACCTAACAGTGACACGCTCTTCATTCTCCCGGTCGACAAAATGCCAAGAATAAAGCCCAGATGCCCAAACGGCGAGAGAGAACCAGAAAGTTAAACCCAAGCTGGGTCCACAGAAAACCAGTCACCACTAAACTCAGGTGCAGAGACACCGAATGCCCAGTAAACACTGTCAATTTAACCCATGCAATCCCAGGCATACAGATGCCAGGTAATGATGTTTAAAAACAACATTACCATCATAGTTACATGTCTCTCATTATCCTGGTCCATGGGAAAACACAAGCCGAGCTTGATCAACTCCGGCTGGGTCATCTCGGGGAGGGTGTTTAATGATGAAAGACCCGAAACACCCCATGATCCGAGGATGCATTACTGATGATGTGTCCCAGTGCACACCCGGTCCATTGAACCAAGTGGTGTCGGACCACGATAATGAAAGGCATGGGCCAGATTCACCTGGCTTCACCACAGGGGCCTATGCGCCACAGCACCTCATACCTCACCACTCCAAACTCTGCAGCCTTACCTATCCCAGTCACATATACATCCACCAGCCCAACACTCAAACCTAATCCTAAAGTCCAAGGGGGCACACACCCCCACAAACCCTCGGCACATCCCAGAGATCATGCCACACCCCCACAAACTCTAGGCACACCCCGACTAACCCTGGCCACTCCCCCACAAACCCGATTACCTTTGTCAGGAGGGGCAAGATCCAAGAAAGGCAAGTGTTGGACCTGGTTAATGAAGGCGTGGGCCAGATCAAAGTGGCAGGGTCGCGTGAAATTGAATCTCAAGTGAGGAGATCAAAAAGCACAAGAGGGCTGATTTGCCCACTGCCCGCATACTCTCAACCTAACCCTAACCCTAACCCTAACCCGGTCGACAAAATGCCAAGAACAAAGCCCAGATGCCCAAACGGCAAGAGAGAACCAGAAAGTTAAACCCAAGCTGGGTCCACAGAAAACAAGCCACCACTAAACTCAGGTGCAGAGACACCGAATGCCCAGTAAACACTGTCAATTTAACCCATTCCTCCCCAGGCATACAGATGCCAGGTAATGATGTTTAAAAACGTCATTACCCTCATAGTTACATGCCTCTCCTTATCCTGGTCCATGGGAAAACACAAGCCGAGCTTGATCAACTCCGGCTGGGTCATCTCGGGGAGGGTGTTTAATGATGAAAGACCCGAAACACCCCATGATCCGAGGATGCATTACTGATGATGTGTCCCAGTGCACACCCGGTCCATTGAACCAAGTGGTGTCGGACCACGATAATGAAAGGCATGGGCCAGATTCACCTGGCTTCACCACAGGGGCCTATGCGCCACAGCACCTCATACCTCACCACTCCAAACTCTGCAGCCTTACCTATCCCAGTCACATATACATCCACCAGCCCAACACTCAAACCTAATCCTAAAGTCCAAGGGGGCACACACCCCCACAAAGCCTCGGCACATCCCAGAGATCATGCCACACCCCCACAAACCCTAGGCACACCCCGACTAACCCTGGCCACTCCCCCACAAACCCGATTACCTTTGTCAGGAGGGGCAAGATCCAAGAAAGGCAAGTGTTGGACCTGGTGAATCAAGGCGTGGGCCAGATCAAAGTGGCAGGGTCGCGTGAAATTGAATCTCAAGTGAGGAGATCAAAAAGCACAAGAGGGCTGATTTGCCCACTGCCCGCATACTCTCAACCTAACCTAACAGTGACACGCTCTTCATTCTCCCGGTCGACAAAATGCCAAGAACAAAGCCCAGATGCCCAACGTCAAGAGAGAACCAGAAAGTTAAACCCAAGCTGGGTCCACAGAAAACAAGTCACCACTAAACTCAGGTGCAGAGACACCGAATGCCCAGTAAACAGTGTCAATTTAACCCATGCATCCCCAGGCATACAGATGCCAGGTAATGATGTTTAAAAACAACATTACCATCATAGTTACATGCCTCTCATTATCCTGGTCCATGGGAAAACACAAGCCGAGCTTGATCAACTCCGGCTGGGTCATCTCGGGGAGGGTGTTTAATGATGAAAGACCCGAAACACCCGATGATCCGAGGATGCATTACTGATGATGTGTCCCAGTGCACACCCGGTCCATTGAACCAAGTGGTGTCGGACCACGATCAACTCGGGGAGGGTGTTTAATGATGAAAGACCCGAAACACCCGATGATCCGAGGATGCATTACTGATGATGTGTCCCAGTGCACACCCGGTCCATTGAACCAAGTGGTGTCGGACCACGACCAACTCGGGGAGGGTGTTTAATGATGAAAGACCCGAAACACCCGATGATCCGAGGATGCATTACTGATGATGTGTCCCAGTGCACACCCGGTCCATTGAACCAAGTGGTGTCGGACCACGATAATGAAAGGCATGGGCCAGATTCACCTGGCTTCACCACAGGGGCCTATGCGCCACAGCACCTCATACCTCACCACTCCAAACTCTGCAGCCTTACCTATCCCAGTCACATATACATCCACCAGCCCAACACTCAAACCTAATCCTAAAGTCCAAGGGGGCACACACCCCCACAAACCCTCGGCACATCCCACAGATCATGCCACACCCCCACAAACCCTAGGCACACCCCGACTAACCCTGGCCACTCCCCCACAAACAGGATTACCTTTGTCAGGAGGGGCAAGATCCAAGAAAGGCAAGTGTTGGACCTGGTTAATGAAGGCGTGGGCCAGATCAAAGTGGCAGGGTCGCGTGAAATTGAATCTCAAGTGAGGAGATCAAAAAGCACAAGAGTGCTGATTTGCCCACTGCCCGCATACTCTCAACCTAACCTAACAGTGACACGCTCTTCATTCTCCCGGTCGACAAAATGCCAAAACAAAGCCCAGATGCCCAAACGGCGAGAGAGAACCAGAAAGTTAAACCCAAGCTGGGTCCACAGAAAACAAGCCACCACTAAACTCAGGTGCAGAGACACCGAATGCCCAGTAAACACTGTCAATTTAACCCATGCATCCCCAGGCATACAGATGCCAGGTAATGATGTTTAAAAACGTCATTACCCTCATAGTTACATGCCTCTCATTATCCTGTTCCATGGGAAAACACAAGCCGAGCTTGATCAACTCCGGCTGGGTCAACTCGGGGAGGGTGTTTAATGATGAAAGACCCGAAACACCCGATGATCCGAGGATGCATTACTGATGATGTGTCCCAGTGCACACCCGGTCCATTGAACCAAGTGGTGTCGGACCACGATAATGAAAGGCATGGGCCAGATTCACCTGGCTTCACCACAGGGGCCTATGCGCCACAGCACCTCATACCTCACCACTCCAAACTCTGCAGCCTTACCTATCCCAGTCACATATACATCCACCAGCCCAACACTCAAACCTAATCCTAAAGTCCAAGGGGGCACACACCACCACAAACCCTCGGCACATCCCAGAGATCATGCCACACCCCCACAAACCCTAGGCACACCCCGACTAACCCTGGCCACTCCCCCACAAACAGGATTACCTTTGTCAGGAGGGGCAAGATCCAAGAAAGGCAAGTGTTGGACCTGGTTAATGAAGGCGTGGGCCAGATCAAAGTGGCAGGGTCGCGTGAAATTGAATCTCAAGTGAGGAGATCAAAAAGCACAAGAGGGCTGATTTGCCCACTGCCCGCATACTCTCAACCTAACCTAACAGTGACACGCTCTTCATTCTCCCGGTCGACAAAATGCCAAGAACAAAGCCCAGATGCCCAAACGGCGAGAGAGAACCAGAAAGTTAAACCCAAGCTGGGTCCACAGAAAACAAGCCACCACTAAACTCAGGTGCAGAGACACCGAATGCCCAGTAAACACTGTCAATTTAACCCATGCATCCCCAGGCATACAGATGCCAGGTAATGATGTTTAAAAACGTCATTACCCTCATAGTTACATGCCTCTCATTATCCTGTTCCATGGGAAAACACAAGCCGAGCTTGATCAACTCCGGCTGGGTCAACTCGGGGAGGGTGTTTAATGATGAAAGACCCGAAACACCCGATGATCCGAGGATGCATTACTGATGATGTGTCCCAGTGCACACCCGGTCCATTGAACCAAGTGGTGTCGGACCACGATAATGAAAGGCATGGGCCAGATTCACCTGGCTTCACCACAGGGGCCTATGCGCCACAGCACCTCGTACCTCACCACTCCAAACTCTGCAGCCTTACCTATCCCAGTCACATATACATCCACCAGCCCAACACTCAAACCTAATCCTAAAGTCCAAGGGGGCACACACCCCAAGAAACCCTCGGCACATCTCAGAGATCATGCCACACCACCACAAACCCTAGGCACACCCCGACTAACCCTGGCCACTCCCCCACAAACCCGATTACCTTTGTCAGGAGGGGCAAGATCCAAGAAAGGCAAGTGTTGGACCTGGTTAATGAAGGCGTGGGCCAGATCAAAGTGGCAGGGTCGCGTGAAATTGAATCTCAAGTGAGGAGATCAAAAAGCACAAGAGGGCTGATTTGCCCACTGCCCGCATACTCTCAACCTAACCTAACAGTGACACGCTCTTCATTCTCCCGGTCGACAAAATGCCAAGAACAAAGCCCAGATGCCCAAACGGCGAGAGAGAACCAGAAAGTTAAACCCAAGCTGGGTCCACAGAAAACAAGCCACCACTAAACTCAGGTGCAGAGACACCGAATGCCCAGTAAACACTGTCAATTTAACCCATGCATCCCCAGGCATACAGATGCCAGGTAATGATGTTTAAAAACGTCATTACCCTCATAGTTAGATGCCTCTCATTATCCTGTTCCATGGGAAAACACAAGCCGAGCTTGATCAACTCCGGCTGGGTCAACTCGGGGAGGGTGTTTAATGATGAAAGACCCGAAACACCCGATGATCCGAGGATGCATTACTGATGATGTGTCCCAGTGCACACCCGGTCCATTGAACCAAGTGGTGTCGGACCACGATAATGAAAGGCATGGGCCAGATTCACCTGGCTTCACCACAGGGGCCTATGCGCCACAGCACCTCATACCTCACCACTCCAAACTCTGCAGCCTTACCTATCCCAGTCACATATACATCCACCAGCCCAACACTCAAACCTAATCCTAAAGTCCAAGGGGGCACACACCCCCACAAACCCTCGGCACATCCCAGAGATCATGCCACACCCCCACAAACCCTAGGCACACCCCGACTAACCCTGGCCACTCCCCCACAAACAGGATTACCTTTGTCAGGAGGGGCAAGATCCAAGAAAGGCAAGTGTTGGACCTGGTTAATGAAGGCGTGGGCCAGATCAAAGTGGCAGGGTCGCGTGAAATTGAATCTCAAGTGAGGAGATCAAAAAGCACAAGAGGGCTGATTTGCCCACTGCCCGCATACTCTCAACCTAACCTAACAGTGACACGCTCTTCATTCTCCCGGTCGACAAAATGCCAAGAATAAAGCCCAGATGCCCAAACGGCGAGAGAGAACCAGAAAGTTAATCCCAAGCTGGGTCCACAGAAAACAAGTCACCACTAAACTCAGGTGCAGAGACACCGAATGCCCAGTAAACACTGTCAATTTAACCCATGCATCCCCAGGCATACAGATGCCAGGTAATGATGTTTAAAAACGTCATTACCCTCATAGTTACATGCCTCTCATTATCCTGGTCCATGGGAAAACACAAGCCGAGCTTGATCAACTCCGGCTGGGTCATCTCGGGGAGGGTGTTTAATGATGAAAGACCCGAAACACCCCATGATCCGAGGATGCATTACTGATGATGTGTCCCAGTGCACACCCGGTCCATTGAACCAAGTGGTGTCGGACCACGATAATGAAAGGCATGGGCCAGATTCACCTGGCTTCACCACACGAGCCTATGCGCCACAGCACCTCATACCTCACCACTCCAAACTCTGCAGCCTTACCTATCCCAGTCACATATACATCCACCAGCCCAACACTCAAACCTAATCCTAAAGTCCAAGGGGGCACACACCCCAAGAAACCCTCGGCACATCTCAGAGATCATGCCACACCACCACAAACCCTAGGCACACCCCGACTAACCCTGGCCACTCCCCCACAAACCCGATTACCTTTGTCAGGAGGGGCAAGATCCAAGAAAGGCAAGTGTTGGACCTGGTTAATGAAGGCGTGGGCCAGATCAAAGTGGCAGGGTCGCGTGAAATTGAATCTCAAGTGAGGAGATCAAAAAGCACAAGAGGGCTGATTTGCCCACTGCCCGCATACTCTCAACCTAACCCTAACCCTAACCCTAACCCTAACCCTAACCCTAACCCTAACCCTAACCCTAACCCTAATGCGAGGGCTGATTTGCCCACTGCCCGCATACTCTCAACCTAACCCTAACCCTAACCCTAACCTAATCCTAAAGTCCAAGGGGGCACACACCCCCACAAACCCTCGGCACATCCCAGAGATCATGCCACACCCCCACAAACCCTAGGCACACCCCGACTAACCCTGGCCACACCCCCACAAACCCGATTACCTTTGTCAGGAGGGGCAAGATCCAAGAAAGGCAAGTGTTGGACCTGGTTAATGAAGGCGTGGGCCAGATCAAAGTGGCAGGGTCGCGTGAAATTGAATCTCGAGTGAGGAGATCAAAAAGCACAAGAGGGCTGATTTGCCCACTGCCCGCATACTCTCAACCTAACCTAACAGTGACACGCTCTTCATTCTCCCGGTCGACAAAATGCCAAGAATAAAGCCCAGATGCCCAAACGGCGAGAGAGAACCAGAAAGTTAAACCCAAGCTGGGTCCACAGAAAACCAGTCACCACTAAACTCAGGTGCAGAGACACCGAATGCCCAGTAAACACTGTCAATTTAACCCATGCAATCCCAGGCATACAGATGCCAGGTAATGATGTTTAAAAACAACATTACCCTCATAGTTACATGCCTCTCATTATCCTGCTCCATGGGAAAACACAAGCCGAGCTTGATCAACTCCGGCTGGGTCATCTCGGGGAGGGTGTTTAATGATGAAAGACCCGAAACACCCGATGATCCGAGGATGCATTACTGATGATGTGTCCCAGTGCACACCCGGTCCATTGAACCAAGTGGTGTCGGACCACGATAATGAAAGGCATGGGCCAGATTCACCTGGCTTCACCACACGAGCCTATGCGCCACAGCACCTCATACCTCACCACTCCAAACTCTGCAGCCTTACCTATCCCAGTCACATATACATCCACCAGCCCAACACTCAAACCTAATCCTAAAGTCCAAGGGGGCACACACCCCAAGAAACCCTCGGCACATCTCAGAGATCATGCCACACCACCACAAACCCTAGGCACACCCCGACTAACCCTGGCCACTCCCCCACAAACCCGATTACCTTTGTCAGGAGGGGCAAGATCCAAGAAAGGCAAGTGTTGGACCTGGTTAATGAAGGCGTGGGCCAGATCAAAGTGGCAGGGTCGCGTGAAATTGAATCTCAAGTGAGGAGATCAAAAAGCACAAGAGGGCTGATTTGCCCACTGCCCGCATACTCTCAACCTAACCTAACAGTGACACGCTCTTCATTCTCCCGGTCGACAAAATGCCAAGAACAAAGCCCAGATGCCCAAACGGCAAGAGAGAACCAGAAAGTTAAACCCAAGCTGGGTCCACAGAAAACAAGCCACCACTAAACTCAGGTGCAGAGACACCGAATGCCCAGTAAACACTGTCAATTTAACCCATTCATCCCCAGGCATACAGATGCCAGGTAATGATGTTTAAAAACGTCATTACCCTCATAGTTACATGCCTCTCATTATGCTGGTCCATGGGAAAACACAAGCCGAGCTTGATCAACTCCGGCTGGGTCATCGCGGGGAGGGTGTTTAATGATGAAAGACCCGAAACACCCCATGATCCGAGGATGCATTACTGATGATGTGTCCCAGTGCACACCCGGTCCATTGAACCAAGTGGTGTCGGACCACGATAATGAAAGGCATGGGCCAGATTCACCTGGCTTCACCACACGAGCCTATGCGCCATAGCACCTCATACCTCACCACTCAAAACTCTGCAGCCTTACCTATCCCCGTCACACATATACATCCACCAGCCCAACACTCAAACCTAATCCTAAAGTCCAAGGAGCACACACACCCACAAACCCTCGGCACATCCCAGAGATCATGCCACACCCCCACAAACCCTAGGCACACCCCGACTAACCCTGGCCACTCCCCCACAAACCCGATTACCTTTGTCAGGAGGGGCAAGATCCAAGAAAGGCAAGTGTTGGACCTGGTGAATCAAGGCGTGGGCCAGATCAAAGTGGCAGGGTCGCGTGAAATTGAATCTCAAGTGAGGAGATCAAAAAGCACAAGAGGGCTGATTTGCCCACTGCCCGCATACTCTCAACCTAACCTAACAGTGACACGCTCTTCATTCTCCCGGTCGACAAAATGCCAAGAACAAAGCCCAGATGCCCAAACGGCAAGAGAGAACCAGAAAGTTAAACCCAAGCTGGGTCCACAGAAAACAAGCCACCACTAAACTCAGGTGCAGAGACACCGAATGCCCAGTAAACACTGTCAATTTAACCCATTCATCCCCAGGCATACAGATGCCAGGTAATGATGTTTAAAAACGTCATTACCCTCATAGTTACATGCCTCTCATTATCCTGGTCCATGGGAAAACACAAGCCGAGCTTGATCAACTCCGGCTGGGTCATCTCGGGGAGGGTGTTTAATGATGAAAGACCCGAAACACCCCATGATCCGAGGATGCATTACTGATGATGTGTCCCAGTGCACACCCGGTCCATTGAACCAAGTGGTGTCGGACCACGATAATGAAAGGCATGGGCCAGATTCACCTGGCTTCACCACATGAGCCTATGCGCCATAGCACCTCATACCTCACCACTCAAAACTCTGCAGCCTTACCTATCCCCGTCACACATATACATCCACCAGCCCAACACTCAAACCTAATCCTAAAGTCCAAGGAGCACACACACCCACAAACCCTCGGCACATCCCAGAGATCATGCCACACCCCCACAAACCCTAGGCACACCCCGACTAACCCTGGCCACTCCCCCACAAACCCGATTACCTTTGTCAGGAGGGGCAAGATCCAAGAAAGGCAAGTGTTGGACCTGGTTAATGAAGGCGTGGGCCAGATCAAAGTGGCAGGGTCGCGTGAAATTGAATCTCAAGTGAGGAGATCAAAAAGCACAAGAGGGCTGATTTGCCCACTGCCCGCATACTCTCAACCTAACCTAACAGTGACACGCTCTTCATTCTCCCGGTCGACAAAATGCCAAGAACAAAGCCCAGATGCCCAAACGGCAAGAGAGAACCAGAAAGTTAAACCCAAGCTGGGTCCACAGAAAACAAGCCACCACTAAACTCAGGTGCAGAGACACCGAATGCCCAGTAAACACTGTCAATTTAACCCATTCATCCCCAGGCATACAGATGCCAGGTAATGATGTTTAAAAACGTCATTACCCTCATAGTTACATGCCTCTCATTATCCTGGTCCATGGGAAAACACAAGCCGAGCTTGATCAACTCCGGCTGGGTCATCTCGGGGAGGGTGTTTAATGATGAAAGACCCGAAACACCCCATGATCCGAGGATGCATTACTGATGATGTGTCCCAGTGCACACCCGGTCCATTGAACCAAGTGGTGTCGGACCACGATAATGAAAGGCATGGGCCAGATTCACCTGGCTTCACCACACGAGCCTATGCGCCATAGCACCTCATACCTCACCACTCAAAACTCTGCAGCCTTACCTATCCCCGTCACACATATACATCCACCAGCCCAACACTCAAACCTAATCCTAAAGTCCAAGGAGCACACACACCCACAAACCCTCGGCACATCCCAGAGATCATGCCACACCCCCACAAACCCTAGGCACACCCCGACTAACCCTGGCCACTCTCCCACAAACCCGATTACCTTTGTCAGGAGGGGCAAGATCCAAGAAAGGCAAGTGTTGGACCTGGTTAATGAAGGCGTGGGCTAGATCAAAGTGGCAGGGTCGCGTGAAATTGAATCTCAAGTGAGGAGATCAAAAAGCACAAGAGGGCTGATTTGCCCACTGCCCGCATACTCTCAACCTAACCTAACAGTGACACGCTCTTCATTCTCCCGGTCGACAAAATGCCAAGAACAAAGCCCAGATGCCCAAACGGCGAGAGAGAACCAGAAAGTTAAACCCAAGCTGGGTCCACAGAAAACAAGCCACCACTAAACTCAGGTGCAGAGACACCGAATGCCCAGTAAACACTGTCAATTTAACCCATTCATCCCCAGGCATACAGATGCCAGGTAATGATGTTCAAAAACGTCATTACCCTCATAGTTACATGCCTCTCATTATCCTGGTCCATGGGAAAACACAAGCCGAGCTTGATCAACTCCGGCTGGGTCATCTCGGGGAGGGTGTTTAATGATGAAAGACCCGAAACACCCCATGATCCGAGGATGCATTACTGATGATGTGTCCCAGTGCACACCCGGTCCATTGAACCAAGTGGTGTCGGACCACGATAATGAAAGGCATGGGCCAGATTCACCTGGCTTCACCACTAAGCCCCATAGAACCTCATACCTCACCACTCAAAACTCTGCAGCCTTACCTATCCCAGTCACACATATACATCCACCAGCCCAACACTCAAACCTAATCCTAAAGTCCAAGGGGGCACACACCCCCACAAACCCTCGGCACATCCCAGAGATCATGCCACACCCCCACAAACCCTAGGCACACCCCGACTAACCCTGGCCACACCCCCACAAACCCGATTACCTTTGTCAGGAGGGGCAAGATCCAAGAAAGGCAAGTGTTGGACCTGGTTAATGAAGGCGTGGGCCAGATCAAAGTGGCAGGGTCGCGTGAAATTGAATCTCGAGTGAGGAGATCAAAAAGCACAAGAGGGCTGATTTGCCCACTGCCCGCATACTCTCAACCTAACCTAACAGTGACACGCTCTTCATTCTCCCGGTCGACAAAATGCCAAGAATAAAGCCCAGATGCCCAAACGGCGAGAGAGAACCAGAAAGTTAATCCCAAGCTGGGTCCACAGAAAACAAGTCACCACTAAACTCAGGTGCAGAGACACCGAATGCCCAGTAAACACTGTCAATTTAACCCATGCAATCCCAGGCATACAGATGCCAGGTAATGATGTTTAAAAACGTCATTACCCTCATAGTTACATGCCTCTCATTATCCTGGTCCATGGGAAAACACAAGCCGAGCTTGATCAACTCCGGCTGGGTCATCTCGGGGAGGGTGTTTAATGATGAAAGACCCGAAACACCCCATGATCCGAGGATGCATTACTGATGATGTGTCCCAGTGCACACCCGGTCCATTGAACCAAGTGGTGTCGGACCACGATAATGAAAGGCATGGGCCAGATTCACCTGGCTTCACCACACGAGCCTATGCGCCACAGCACCTCATACCTCACCACTCCAAACTCTGCAGCCTTACCTATCCCAGTCACATATACATCCACCAGCCCAACACTCAAACCTAATCCTAAAGTCCAAGGGGGCACACACCCCAAGAAACCCTCGGCACATCTCAGAGATCATGCCACACCACCACAAACCCTAGGCACACCCCGACTAACCCTGGCCACTCCCCCACAAACCCGATTACCTTTGTCAGGAGGGGCAAGATCCAAGAAAGGCAAGTGTTGGACCTGGTTAATGAAGGCGTGGGCCAGATCAAAGTGGCAGGGTCGCGTGAAATTGAATCTCAAGTGAGGAGATCAAAAAGCACAAGAGGGCTGATTTGCCCACTGCCCGCATACTCTCAACCTAACCTAACAGTGACACGCTCTTCATTCTCCCGGTCGACAAAATGCCAAGAACAAAGCCCAGATGCCCAAACGGCAAGAGAGAACCAGAAAGTTAAACCCAAGCTGGGTCCACAGAAAACAAGCCACCACTAAACTCAGGTGCAGAGACACCGAATGCCCAGTAAACACTGTCAATTTAACCCATTCATCCCCAGGCATACAGATGCCAGGTAATGATGTTTAAAAACAACATTACCCTCATAGTTACATGCCTCTCATTATCCTGGTCCATGGGAAAACACAAGCCGAGCTTGATCAACTCCGGCTGGGTCATCTCGGGGAGGGTGTTTAATGATGAAAGACCCGAAACACCCCATGATCCGAGGATGCATTACTGATGATGTGTCCCAGTGCACACCCGGTCCATTGAACCAAGTGGTGTCGGACCACGATAATGAAAGGCATGGGCCAGATTCACCTGGCTTCACCACACGAGCCTATGCGCCACAGCACCTCATACCTCACCACTCCAAACTCTGCAGCCTTACCTATCCCAGTCACATATACATCCACCAGCCCAACACTCAAACCTAATCCTAAAGTCCAAGGGGGCACACACCCCAAGAAACCCTCGGCACATCTCAGAGATCATGCCACACCACCACAAACCGTAGGCACACCCCGACTAACCCTGGCCACTCCCCCACAAACCCGATTACCTTTGTCAGGAGGGGCAAGATCCAAGAAAGGCAAGTGTTGGACCTGGTTAATGAAGGCGTGGGCCAGATCAAAGTGGCAGGGTCGCGTGAAATTGAATCTCAAGTGAGGAGATCAAAAAGCACAAGAGGGCTGATTTGCCCACTGCGCGCATACTCTCAACCTAACCTAACAGTGACACGCTCTTCATTCTCCCGGTCAACAAAATGCCAAGAACAAAGCCCAGATGCCCAAACGGCAAGAGAGAACCAGAAAGTTAAACCCAAGCTGGGTCCACAGAAAACAAGTCACCACTAAACTCAGGTGCAGAGACACCGAATCCCCAGTAAACACTGTCAATTAAACCCATGCAATCCCAGGCACACAGATGCCAGGTAATGATGTTTAAAAACAACATTACCATCATAGTTACATACCTCTCATTATCCTGGTCCATGGGAAAACACAAGCCGAGCTTGATCAACTCCGGCTGGGTCATCTCGGGGAGGGTGTTTAATGATGAAAGACCCGAAACACCCCATGATCCGAGGATGCATTACTGATGATGTGTCCCAGTGCACACCCGGTCCATTGAACCAAGTGGTGTCGGACCACGATAATGAAAGGCATGGGCCAGATTCACCTGGCTTCACCACACGAGCCTATGCGCCACAGCACCTCATACCTCACCACTCCAAACTCTGCAGCCTTACCTATCCCAGTCACATATACATCCACCAGCCCAACACTCAAACCTAATCCTAAAGTCCAAGGGGGCACACACCCCAAGAAACCCTCGGCACATCTCAGAGATCATGCCACACCACCACAAACCCTAGGCACACCCCGACTAACCCTGGCCACTCCCCCACAAACCCGATTACCTTTGTCAGGAGGGGCAAGATCCAAGAAAGGCAAGTGTTGGACCTGGTTAATGAAGGCGTGGGCCAGATCAAAGTGGCAGGGTCGCGTGAAATTGAATCTCAAGTGAGGAGATCAAAAAGCACAAGAGGGCTGATTTGCCCACTGCCCGCATACTCTCAACCTAACCCTAACCCGGTCGACAAAATGCCAAGAACAAAGCCCAGATGCCCAAACGGCAAGAGAGAACCAGAAAGTTAAACCCAAGCTGGGTCCACAGAAAACAAGCCACCACTAAACTCAGGTGCAGAGACACCGAATGCCCAGTAAACAGTGTCAATTTAACCCATGCATCCCCAGGCATACAGATGCCAGGTAATGATGTTTAAAAACAACATTACCATCATAGTTACATGCCTCTCATTATCCTGGTCCATGGGAAAACACAAGCCGAGCTTGATCAACTCCGGCTGGGTCATCTCGGGGAGGGTGTTTAATGATGAAAGACCCGAAACACCCCATGATCCGAGGATGCATTACTGATGATGTGTCCCAGTGCACACCCGGTCCATTGAACCAAGTGGTGTCGGACCACGATAATGAAAGGCATGGGCCAGATTCACCTGGCTTCACCACACAAGCCGAAGCCCCATAGCACCTCATACCTCACCACTCAAAATTCTGCAGCCTTACCTCTCCCAGTCACACATATACATCCACCAGCCCAACACTCAAACCTAATCCTAAAGTCCAAGGGGGCACACACCCCCACAAACCCTCGGCACATCCCAGAGATCATGCCACACCCCCACAAACCCTAGGCACACCCCGACTAACCCTGGCCACTCCCCCACAAACCCGATTACCTTTGTCAGGAGGGGCAAGATTCAAGAAAGGCAAGTGTTGGACCTGGTTAATGAAGGCGTGGGCCAGATCAAAGTGGCAGGGTCGCGTGAAATTGAATCTCAAGTGAGGAGATCAAAAAGCACAAGAGGGCTGATTTGCCCACTGCCCGCATACTCTCAACCTAACCTAACAGTGACACGCTCTTCATTCTCCCGGTCGACAAAATGCCAAGAATAAAGCCCAGATGCCCAAACGGCGAGAGAGAACCAGAAAGTTAAACCCAAGCTGGGTCCACAGAAAACCAGTCACCACTAAACTCAGGTGCAGAGACACCGAATGCCCAGTAAACACTGTCAATTTAACCCATGCAATCCCAGGCATACAGATGCCAGGTAATGATGTTTAAAAACAACATTACCATCATAGTTACATGTCTCTCATTATCCTGGTCCATGGGAAAACACAAGCCGAGCTTGATCAACTCCGGCTGGGTCATCTCGGGGAGGGTGTTTAATGATGAAAGACCCGAAACACCCCATGATCCGAGGATGCATTACTGATGATGTGTCCCAGTGCACACCCGGTCCATTGAACCAAGTGGTGTCGGACCACGATAATGAAAGGCATGGGCCAGATTCACCTGGCTTCACCACAGGGGCCTATGCGCCACAGCACCTCATACCTCACCACTCCAAACTCTGCAGCCTTACCTATCCCAGTCACATATACATCCACCAGCCCAACACTCAAACCTAATCCTAAAGTCCAAGGGGGCACACACCCCCACAAACCCTCGGCACATCCCAGAGATCATGCCACACCCCCACAAACTCTAGGCACACCCCGACTAACCCTGGCCACTCCCCCACAAACCCGATTACCTTTGTCAGGAGGGGCAAGATCCAAGAAAGGCAAGTGTTGGACCTGGTTAATGAAGGCGTGGGCCAGATCAAAGTGGCAGGGTCGCGTGAAATTGAATCTCAAGTGAGGAGATCAAAAAGCACAAGAGGGCTGATTTGCCCACTGCCCGCATACTCTCAACCTAACCCTAACCCTAACCCTAACCCGGTCGACAAAATGCCAAGAACAAAGCCCAGATGCCCAAACGGCAAGAGAGAACCAGAAAGTTAAACCCAAGCTGGGTCCACAGAAAACAAGCCACCACTAAACTCAGGTGCAGAGACACCGAATGCCCAGTAAACACTGTCAATTTAACCCATTCCTCCCCAGGCATACAGATGCCAGGTAATGATGTTTAAAAACGTCATTACCCTCATAGTTACATGCCTCTCCTTATCCTGGTCCATGGGAAAACACAAGCCGAGCTTGATCAACTCCGGCTGGGTCATCTCGGGGAGGGTGTTTAATGATGAAAGACCCGAAACACCCCATGATCCGAGGATGCATTACTGATGATGTGTCCCAGTGCACACCCGGTCCATTGAACCAAGTGGTGTCGGACCACGATAATGAAAGGCATGGGCCAGATTCACCTGGCTTCACCACAGGGGCCTATGCGCCACAGCACCTCATACCTCACCACTCCAAACTCTGCAGCCTTACCTATCCCAGTCACATATACATCCACCAGCCCAACACTCAAACCTAATCCTAAAGTCCAAGGGGGCACACACCCCCACAAAGCCTCGGCACATCCCAGAGATCATGCCACACCCCCACAAACCCTAGGCACACCCCGACTAACCCTGGCCACTCCCCCACAAACCCGATTACCTTTGTCAGGAGGGGCAAGATCCAAGAAAGGCAAGTGTTGGACCTGGTGAATCAAGGCGTGGGCCAGATCAAAGTGGCAGGGTCGCGTGAAATTGAATCTCAAGTGAGGAGATCAAAAAGCACAAGAGGGCTGATTTGCCCACTGCCCGCATACTCTCAACCTAACCTAACAGTGACACGCTCTTCATTCTCCCGGTCGACAAAATGCCAAGAACAAAGCCCAGATGCCCAACGTCAAGAGAGAACCAGAAAGTTAAACCCAAGCTGGGTCCACAGAAAACAAGTCACCACTAAACTCAGGTGCAGAGACACCGAATGCCCAGTAAACAGTGTCAATTTAACCCATGCATCCCCAGGCATACAGATGCCAGGTAATGATGTTTAAAAACAACATTACCATCATAGTTACATGCCTCTCATTATCCTGGTCCATGGGAAAACACAAGCCGAGCTTGATCAACTCCGGCTGGGTCATCTCGGGGAGGGTGTTTAATGATGAAAGACCCGAAACACCCGATGATCCGAGGATGCATTACTGATGATGTGTCCCAGTGCACACCCGGTCCATTGAACCAAGTGGTGTCGGACCACGATCAACTCGGGGAGGGTGTTTAATGATGAAAGACCCGAAACACCCCATGATCCGAGGATGCATTACTGATGATGTGTCCCAGTGCACACCCGGTCCATTGAACCAAGTGGTGTCGGACCACGACCAACTCGGGGAGGGTGTTTAATGATGAAAGACCCGAAACACCCGATGATCCGAGGATGCATTACTGATGATGTGTCCCAGTGCACACCCGGTCCATTGAACCAAGTGGTGTCGGACCACGATAATGAAAGGCATGGGCCAGATTCACCTGGCTTCACCACAGGGGCCTATGCGCCACAGCACCTCATACCTCACCACTCCAAACTCTGCAGCCTTACCTTTCCCAGTCACATATACATCCACCAGCCCAACACTCAAACCTAATCCTAAAGTCCAAGGGGGCACACACCCCCACAAACCCTCGGCACATCCCACAGATCATGCCACACCCCCACAAACCCTAGGCACACCCCGACTAACCCTGGCCACTCCCCCACAAACAGGATTACCTTTGTCAGGAGGGGCAAGATCCAAGAAAGGCAAGTGTTGGACCTGGTTAATGAAGGCGTGGGCCAGATCAAAGTGGCAGGGTCGCGTGAAATTGAATCTCAAGTGAGGAGATCAAAAAGCACAAGAGTGCTGATTTGCCCACTGCCCGCATACTCTCAACCTAACCTAACAGTGACACGCTCTTCATTCTCCCGGTCGACAAAATGCCAAGAATAAAGCCCAGATGCCCAAACGGCGAGAGAGAACCAGAAAGTTAAACCCAAGCTGGGTCCACAGAAAACAAGCCACCACTAAACTCAGGTGCAGAGACACCGAATGCCCAGTAAACACTGTCAATTTAACCCATGCATCCCCAGGCATACAGATGCCAGGTAATGATGTTTAAAAACGTCATTACCCTCATAGTTACATGCCTCTCATTATCCTGTTCCATGGGAAAACACAAGCCGAGCTTGATCAACTCCGGCTGGGTCATCTCGGGGAGGGTGTTTAATGATGAAAGACCCGAAACACCCCATGATCCGAGGATGCATTACTGATGATGTGTCCCAGTGCACACCCGGTCCATTGAACCAAGTGGTGTCGGACCACGATAATGAAAGGCATGGGCCAGATTCACCTGGCTTCACCACATGAGCCTATGCGCCATAGCACCTCATACCTCACCACTCAAAACTCTGCAGCCTTACCTATCCCCGTCACACATATACATCCACCAGCCCAACACTCAAACCTAATCCTAAAGTCCAAGGAGCACACACACCCACAAACCCTCGGCACATCCCAGAGATCATGCCACACCCCCACAAACCCTAGGCACACCCCGACTAACCCTGGCCACTCCCCCACAAACCCGATTACCTTTGTCAGGAGGGGCAAGATCCAAGAAAGGCAAGTGTTGGACCTGGTTAATGAAGGCGTGGGCCAGATCAAAGTGGCAGGGTCGCGTGAAATTGAATCTCAAGTGAGGAGATCAAAAAGCACAAGAGGGCTGATTTGCCCACTGCCCGCATACTCTCAACCTAACCTAACAGTGACACGCTCTTCATTCTCCCGGTCGACAAAATGCCAAGAACAAAGCCCAGATGCCCAAACGGCAAGAGAGAACCAGAAAGTTAAACCCAAGCTGGGTCCACAGAAAACAAGCCACCACTAAACTCAGGTGCAGAGACACCGAATGCCCAGTAAACACTGTCAATTTAACCCATTCATCCCCAGGCATACAGATGCCAGGTAATGATGTTTAAAAACGTCATTACCCTCATAGTTACATGCCTCTCATTATCCTGGTCCATGGGAAAACACAAGCCGAGCTTGATCAACTCCGGCTGGGTCATCTCGGGGAGGGTGTTTAATGATGAAAGACCCGAAACACCCCATGATCCGAGGATGCATTACTGATGATGTGTCCCAGTGCACACCCGGTCCATTGAACCAAGTGGTGTCGGACCACGATAATGAAAGGCATGGGCCAGATTCACCTGGCTTCACCACACGAGCCTATGCGCCATAGCACCTCATACCTCACCACTCAAAACTCTGCAGCCTTACCTATCCCCGTCACACATATACATCCACCAGCCCAACACTCAAACCTAATCCTAAAGTCCAAGGAGCACACACACCCACAAACCCTCGGCACATCCCAGAGATCATGCCACACCCCCACAAACCCTAGGCACACCCCGACTAACCCTGGCCACTCTCCCACAAACCCGATTACCTTTGTCAGGAGGGGCAAGATCCAAGAAAGGCAAGTGTTGGACCTGGTTAATGAAGGCGTGGGCTAGATCAAAGTGGCAGGGTCGCGTGAAATTGAATCTCAAGTGAGGAGATCAAAAAGCACAAGAGGGCTGATTTGCCCACTGCCCGCATACTCTCAACCTAACCTAACAGTGACACGCTCTTCATTCTCCCGGTCGACAAAATGCCAAGAACAAAGCCCAGATGCCCAAACGGCGAGAGAGAACCAGAAAGTTAAACCCAAGCTGGGTCCACAGAAAACAAGCCACCACTAAACTCAGGTGCAGAGACACCGAATGCCCAGTAAACACTGTCAATTTAACCCATTCATCCCCAGGCATACAGATGCCAGGTAATGATGTTCAAAAACGTCATTACCCTCATAGTTACATGCCTCTCATTATCCTGGTCCATGGGAAAACACAAGCCGAGCTTGATCAACTCCGGCTGGGTCATCTCGGGGAGGGTGTTTAATGATGAAAGACCCGAAACACCCCATGATCCGAGGATGCATTACTGATGATGTGTCCCAGTGCACACCCGGTCCATTGAACCAAGTGGTGTCGGACCACGATAATGAAAGGCATGGGCCAGATTCACCTGGCTTCACCACTAAGCCCCATAGAACCTCATACCTCACCACTCAAAACTCTGCAGCCTTACCTATCCCAGTCACACATATACATCCACCAGCCCAACACTCAAACCTAATCCTAAAGTCCAAGGGGGCACACACCCCCACAAACCCTCGGCACATCCCAGAGATCATGCCACACCCCCACAAACCCTAGGCACACCCCGACTAACCCTGGCCACACCCCCACAAACCCGATTACCTTTGTCAGGAGGGGCAAGATCCAAGAAAGGCAAGTGTTGGACCTGGTTAATGAAGGCGTGGGCCAGATCAAAGTGGCAGGGTCGCGTGAAATTGAATCTCGAGTGAGGAGATCAAAAAGCACAAGAGGGCTGATTTGCCCACTGCCCGCATACTCTCAACCTAACCTAACAGTGACACGCTCTTCATTCTCCCGGTCGACAAAATGCCAAGAATAAAGCCCAGATGCCCAAACGGCGAGAGAGAACCAGAAAGTTAATCCCAAGCTGGGTCCACAGAAAACAAGTCACCACTAAACTCAGGTGCAGAGACACCGAATGCCCAGTAAACACTGTCAATTTAACCCATGCAATCCCAGGCATACAGATGCCAGGTAATGATGTTTAAAAACGTCATTACCCTCATAGTTACATGCCTCTCATTATCCTGGTCCATGGGAAAACACAAGCCGAGCTTGATCAACTCCGGCTGGGTCATCTCGGGGAGGGTGTTTAATGATGAAAGACCCGAAACACCCCATGATCCGAGGATGCATTACTGATGATGTGTCCCAGTGCACACCCGGTCCATTGAACCAAGTGGTGTCGGACCACGATAATGAAAGGCATGGGCCAGATTCACCTGGCTTCACCACACGAGCCTATGCGCCACAGCACCTCATACCTCACCACTCCAAACTCTGCAGCCTTACCTATCCCAGTCACATATACATCCACCAGCCCAACACTCAAACCTAATCCTAAAGTCCAAGGGGGCACACACCCCAAGAAACCCTCGGCACATCTCAGAGATCATGCCACACCACCACAAACCCTAGGCACACCCCGACTAACCCTGGCCACTCCCCCACAAACCCGATTACCTTTGTCAGGAGGGGCAAGATCCAAGAAAGGCAAGTGTTGGACCTGGTTAATGAAGGCGTGGGCCAGATCAAAGTGGCAGGGTCGCGTGAAATTGAATCTCAAGTGAGGAGATCAAAAAGCACAAGAGGGCTGATTTGCCCACTGCCCGCATACTCTCAACCTAACCTAACAGTGACACGCTCTTCATTCTCCCGGTCGACAAAATGCCAAGAACAAAGCCCAGATGCCCAAACGGCAAGAGAGAACCAGAAAGTTAAACCCAAGCTGGGTCCACAGAAAACAAGCCACCACTAAACTCAGGTGCAGAGACACCGAATGCCCAGTAAACACTGTCAATTTAACCCATTCATCCCCAGGCATACAGATGCCAGGTAATGATGTTTAAAAACAACATTACCCTCATAGTTACATGCCTCTCATTATCCTGGTCCATGGGAAAACACAAGCCGAGCTTGATCAACTCCGGCTGGGTCATCTCGGGGAGGGTGTTTAATGATGAAAGACCCGAAACACCCCATGATCCGAGGATGCATTACTGATGATGTGTCCCAGTGCACACCCGGTCCATTGAACCAAGTGGTGTCGGACCACGATAATGAAAGGCATGGGCCAGATTCACCTGGCTTCACCACACGAGCCTATGCGCCACAGCACCTCATACCTCACCACTCCAAACTCTGCAGCCTTACCTATCCCAGTCACATATACATCCACCAGCCCAACACTCAAACCTAATCCTAAAGTCCAAGGGGGCACACACCCCAAGAAACCCTCGGCACATCTCAGAGATCATGCCACACCACCACAAACCGTAGGCACACCCCGACTAACCCTGGCCACTCCCCCACAAACCCGATTACCTTTGTCAGGAGGGGCAAGATCCAAGAAAGGCAAGTGTTGGACCTGGTTAATGAAGGCGTGGGCCAGATCAAAGTGGCAGGGTCGCGTGAAATTGAATCTCAAGTGAGGAGATCAAAAAGCACAAGAGGGCTGATTTGCCCACTGCGCGCATACTCTCAACCTAACCTAACAGTGACACGCTCTTCATTCTCCCGGTCAACAAAATGCCAAGAACAAAGCCCAGATGCCCAAACGGCAAGAGAGAACCAGAAAGTTAAACCCAAGCTGGGTCCACAGAAAACAAGTCACCACTAAACTCAGGTGCAGAGACACCGAATCCCCAGTAAACACTGTCAATTAAACCCATGCAATCCCAGGCACACAGATGCCAGGTAATGATGTTTAAAAACAACATTACCATCATAGTTACATACCTCTCATTATCCTGGTCCATGGGAAAACACAAGCCGAGCTTGATCAACTCCGGCTGGGTCATCTCGGGGAGGGTGTTTAATGATGAAAGACCCGAAACACCCCATGATCCGAGGATGCATTACTGATGATGTGTCCCAGTGCACACCCGGTCCATTGAACCAAGTGGTGTCGGACCACGATAATGAAAGGCATGGGCCAGATTCACCTGGCTTCACCACACGAGCCTATGCGCCACAGCACCTCATACCTCACCACTCCAAACTCTGCAGCCTTACCTATCCCAGTCACATATACATCCACCAGCCCAACACTCAAACCTAATCCTAAAGTCCAAGGGGGCACACACCCCAAGAAACCCTCGGCACATCTCAGAGATCATGCCACACCACCACAAACCCTAGGCACACCCCGACTAACCCTGGCCACTCCCCCACAAACCCGATTACCTTTGTCAGGAGGGGCAAGATCCAAGAAAGGCAAGTGTTGGACCTGGTTAATGAAGGCGTGGGCCAGATCAAAGTGGCAGGGTCGCGTGAAATTGAATCTCAAGTGAGGAGATCAAAAAGCACAAGAGGGCTGATTTGCCCACTGCCCGCATACTCTCAACCTAACCCTAACCCGGTCGACAAAATGCCAAGAACAAAGCCCAGATGCCCAAACGGCAAGAGAGAACCAGAAAGTTAAACCCAAGCTGGGTCCACAGAAAACAAGCCACCACTAAACTCAGGTGCAGAGACACCGAATGCCCAGTAAACAGTGTCAATTTAACCCATGCATCCCCAGGCATACAGATGCCAGGTAATGATGTTTAAAAACAACATTACCATCATAGTTACATGCCTCTCATTATCCTGGTCCATGGGAAAACACAAGCCGAGCTTGATCAACTCCGGCTGGGTCATCTCGGGGAGGGTGTTTAATGATGAAAGACCCGAAACACCCCATGATCCGAGGATGCATTACTGATGATGTGTCCCAGTGCACACCCGGTCCATTGAACCAAGTGGTGTCGGACCACGATAATGAAAGGCATGGGCCAGATTCACCTGGCTTCACCACACAAGCCGAAGCCCCATAGCACCTCATACCTCACCACTCAAAATTCTGCAGCCTTACCTCTCCCAGTCACACATATACATCCACCAGCCCAACACTCAAACCTAATCCTAAAGTCCAAGGGGGCACACACCCCCACAAACCCTCGGCACATCCCAGAGATCATGCCACACCCCCACAAACCCTAGGCACACCCCGACTAACCCTGGCCACTCCCCCACAAACCCGATTACCTTTGTCAGGAGGGGCAAGATTCAAGAAAGGCAAGTGTTGGACCTGGTTAATGAAGGCGTGGGCCAGATCAAAGTGGCAGGGTCGCGTGAAATTGAATCTCAAGTGAGGAGATCAAAAAGCACAAGAGGGCTGATTTGCCCACTGCCCGCATACTCTCAACCTAACCTAACAGTGACACGCTCTTCATTCTCCCGGTCGACAAAATGCCAAGAATAAAGCCCAGATGCCCAAACGGCGAGAGAGAACCAGAAAGTTAAACCCAAGCTGGGTCCACAGAAAACCAGTCACCACTAAACTCAGGTGCAGAGACACCGAATGCCCAGTAAACACTGTCAATTTAACCCATGCAATCCCAGGCATACAGATGCCAGGTAATGATGTTTAAAAACAACATTACCATCATAGTTACATGTCTCTCATTATCCTGGTCCATGGGAAAACACAAGCCGAGCTTGATCAACTCCGGCTGGGTCATCTCGGGGAGGGTGTTTAATGATGAAAGACCCGAAACACCCCATGATCCGAGGATGCATTACTGATGATGTGTCCCAGTGCACACCCGGTCCATTGAACCAAGTGGTGTCGGACCACGATAATGAAAGGCATGGGCCAGATTCACCTGGCTTCACCACAGGGGCCTATGCGCCACAGCACCTCATACCTCACCACTCCAAACTCTGCAGCCTTACCTATCCCAGTCACATATACATCCACCAGCCCAACACTCAAACCTAATCCTAAAGTCCAAGGGGGCACACACCCCCACAAACCCTCGGCACATCCCAGAGATCATGCCACACCCCCACAAACTCTAGGCACACCCCGACTAACCCTGGCCACTCCCCCACAAACCCGATTACCTTTGTCAGGAGGGGCAAGATCCAAGAAAGGCAAGTGTTGGACCTGGTTAATGAAGGCGTGGGCCAGATCAAAGTGGCAGGGTCGCGTGAAATTGAATCTCAAGTGAGGAGATCAAAAAGCACAAGAGGGCTGATTTGCCCACTGCCCGCATACTCTCAACCTAACCCTAACCCTAACCCTAACCCGGTCGACAAAATGCCAAGAACAAAGCCCAGATGCCCAAACGGCAAGAGAGAACCAGAAAGTTAAACCCAAGCTGGGTCCACAGAAAACAAGCCACCACTAAACTCAGGTGCAGAGACACCGAATGCCCAGTAAACACTGTCAATTTAACCCATTCCTCCCCAGGCATACAGATGCCAGGTAATGATGTTTAAAAACGTCATTACCCTCATAGTTACATGCCTCTCCTTATCCTGGTCCATGGGAAAACACAAGCCGAGCTTGATCAACTCCGGCTGGGTCATCTCGGGGAGGGTGTTTAATGATGAAAGACCCGAAACACCCCATGATCCGAGGATGCATTACTGATGATGTGTCCCAGTGCACACCCGGTCCATTGAACCAAGTGGTGTCGGACCACGATAATGAAAGGCATGGGCCAGATTCACCTGGCTTCACCACAGGGGCCTATGCGCCACAGCACCTCATACCTCACCACTCCAAACTCTGCAGCCTTACCTATCCCAGTCACATATACATCCACCAGCCCAACACTCAAACCTAATCCTAAAGTCCAAGGGGGCACACACCCCCACAAAGCCTCGGCACATCCCAGAGATCATGCCACACCCCCACAAACCCTAGGCACACCCCGACTAACCCTGGCCACTCCCCCACAAACCCGATTACCTTTGTCAGGAGGGGCAAGATCCAAGAAAGGCAAGTGTTGGACCTGGTGAATCAAGGCGTGGGCCAGATCAAAGTGGCAGGGTCGCGTGAAATTGAATCTCAAGTGAGGAGATCAAAAAGCACAAGAGGGCTGATTTGCCCACTGCCCGCATACTCTCAACCTAACCTAACAGTGACACGCTCTTCATTCTCCCGGTCGACAAAATGCCAAGAACAAAGCCCAGATGCCCAACGTCAAGAGAGAACCAGAAAGTTAAACCCAAGCTGGGTCCACAGAAAACAAGTCACCACTAAACTCAGGTGCAGAGACACCGAATGCCCAGTAAACAGTGTCAATTTAACCCATGCATCCCCAGGCATACAGATGCCAGGTAATGATGTTTAAAAACAACATTACCATCATAGTTACATGCCTCTCATTATCCTGGTCCATGGGAAAACACAAGCCGAGCTTGATCAACTCCGGCTGGGTCATCTCGGGGAGGGTGTTTAATGATGAAAGACCCGAAACACCCGATGATCCGAGGATGCATTACTGATGATGTGTCCCAGTGCACACCCGGTCCATTGAACCAAGTGGTGTCGGACCACGATCAACTCGGGGAGGGTGTTTAATGATGAAAGACCCGAAACACCCCATGATCCGAGGATGCATTACTGATGATGTGTCCCAGTGCACACCCGGTCCATTGAACCAAGTGGTGTCGGACCACGACCAACTCGGGGAGGGTGTTTAATGATGAAAGACCCGAAACACCCGATGATCCGAGGATGCATTACTGATGATGTGTCCCAGTGCACACCCGGTCCATTGAACCAAGTGGTGTCGGACCACGATAATGAAAGGCATGGGCCAGATTCACCTGGCTTCACCACAGGGGCCTATGCGCCACAGCACCTCATACCTCACCACTCCAAACTCTGCAGCCTTACCTTTCCCAGTCACATATACATCCACCAGCCCAACACTCAAACCTAATCCTAAAGTCCAAGGGGGCACACACCCCCACAAACCCTCGGCACATCCCACAGATCATGCCACACCCCCACAAACCCTAGGCACACCCCGACTAACCCTGGCCACTCCCCCACAAACAGGATTACCTTTGTCAGGAGGGGCAAGATCCAAGAAAGGCAAGTGTTGGACCTGGTTAATGAAGGCGTGGGCCAGATCAAAGTGGCAGGGTCGCGTGAAATTGAATCTCAAGTGAGGAGATCAAAAAGCACAAGAGTGCTGATTTGCCCACTGCCCGCATACTCTCAACCTAACCTAACAGTGACACGCTCTTCATTCTCCCGGTCGACAAAATGCCAAGAATAAAGCCCAGATGCCCAAACGGCGAGAGAGAACCAGAAAGTTAAACCCAAGCTGGGTCCACAGAAAACAAGCCACCACTAAACTCAGGTGCAGAGACACCGAATGCCCAGTAAACACTGTCAATTTAACCCATGCATCCCCAGGCATACAGATGCCAGGTAATGATGTTTAAAAACGTCATTACCCTCATAGTTACATGCCTCTCATTATCCTGTTCCATGGGAAAACACAAGCCGAGCTTGATCAACTCCGGCTGGGTCAACTCGGGGAGGGTGTTTAATGATGAAAGACCCGAAACACCCGATGATCCGAGGATGCATTACTGATGATGTGTCCCAGTGCACACCCGGTCCATTGAACCAAGTGGTGTCGGACCACGATAATGAAAGGCATGGGCCAGATTCACCTGGCTTCACCACAGGGGCCTATGCGCCACAGCACCTCATACCTCACCACTCCAAACTCTGCAGCCTTACCTATCCCAGTCACATATACATCCACCAGCCCAACACTCAAACCTAATCCTAAAGTCCAAGGGGGCACACACCCCCACAAACCCTCGGCACATCCCAGAGATCATGCCACACCCCCACAAACCCTAGGCACACCCCGACTAACCCTGGCCACTCCCCCACAAACAGGATTACCTTTGTCAGGAGGGGCAAGATCCAAGAAAGGCAAGTGTTGGACCTGGTTAATGAAGGCGTGGGCCAGATCAAAGTGGCAGGGTCGCGTGAAATTGAATCTCAAGTGAGGAGATCAAAAAGCACAAGAGGGCTGATTTGCCCACTGCCCGCATACTCTCAACCTAACCTAACAGTGACACGCTCTTCATTCTCCCGGTCGACAAAATGCCAAGAACAAAGCCCAGATGCCCAAACGGCGAGAGAGAACCAGAAAGTTAAACCCAAGCTGGGTCCACAGAAAACAAGCCACCACTAAACTCAGGTGCAGAGACACCGAATGCCCAGTAAACACTGTCAATTTAACCCATGCATCCCCAGGCATACAGATGCCAGGTAATGATGTTTAAAAACGTCATTACCCTCATAGTTACATGCCTCTCATTATCCTGTTCCATGGGAAAACACAAGCCGAGCTTGATCAACTCCGGCTGGGTCAACTCGGGGAGGGTGTTTAATGATGAAAGACCCGAAACACCCGATGATCCGAGGATGCATTACTGATGATGTGTCCCAGTGCACACCCGGTCCATTGAACCAAGTGGTGTCGGACCACGATAATGAAAGGCATGGGCCAGATTCACCTGGCTTCACCACAGGGGCCTATGCGCCACAGCACCTCGTACCTCACCACTCCAAACTCTGCAGCCTTACCTATCCCAGTCACATATACATCCACCAGCCCAACACTCAAACCTAATCCTAAAGTCCAAGGGGGCACACACCCCCACAAACCCTCGGCACATCCCAGAGATCATGCCACACCCCCACAAACCCTAGGCACACCCCGACTAACCCTGGCCACTCCCCCACAAACACGATTACCTTTGTCAGGAGGGGCAAGATCCAAGAAAGGCAAGTGTTGGACCTGGTTAATGAAGGCGTGGGCCAGATCAAAGTGGCAGGGTCGCGTGAAATTGAATCTCAAGTGAGGAGATCAAAAAGCACAAGAGGGCTGATTTGCCCACTGCCCGCATACTCTCAACCTAACCTAACAGTGACACGCTCTTCATTCTCCCGGTCGACAAAATGCCAAGAACAAAGCCCAGATGCCCAAACGGCGAGAGAGAACCAGAAAGTTAAACCCAAGCTGGGTCCACAGAAAACAAGCCACCACTAAACTCAGGTGCAGAGACACCGAATGCCCAGTAAACACTGTCAATTTAACCCATGCATCCCCAGGCATACAGATGCCAGGTAATGATGTTTAAAAACGTCATTACCCTCATAGTTACATGCCTCTCATTATCCTGGTCCATGGGAAAACACAAGCCGAGCTTGATCAACTCCGGCTGGGTCATCTCGGGGAGGGTGTTTAATGATGAAAGACCCGAAACACCCCATGATCCGAGGATGCATTACTGATGATGTGTCCCAGTGCACACCCGGTCCATTGAACCAAGTGGTGTCGGACCACGATAATGAAAGGCATGGGCCAGATTCACCTGGCTTCACCACACGAGCCTATGCGCCACAGCACCTCATACCTCACCACTCCAAACTCTGCAGCCTTACCTATCCCAGTCACATATACATCCACCAGCCCAACACTCAAACCTAATCCTAAAGTCCAAGGGGGCACACACCCCAAGAAACCCTCGGCACATCTCAGAGATCATGCCACACCACCACAAACCCTAGGCACACCCCGACTAACCCTGGCCACTCCCCCACAAACCCGATTACCTTTGTCAGGAGGGGCAAGATCCAAGAAAGGCAAGTGTTGGACCTGGTTAATGAAGGCGTGGGCCAGATCAAAGTGGCAGGGTCGCGTGAAATTGAATCTCAAGTGAGGAGATCAAAAAGCACAAGAGGGCTGATTTGCCCACTGCCCGCATACTCTCAACCTAACCCTAACCCTAACCCTAACCCTAACCCTAACCCTAACCCTAACCCTAACCCTAACCCTAATGCGAGGGCTGATTTGCCCACTGCCCGCATACTCTCAACCTAACCCTAACCCTAACCCTAACCTAATCCTAAAGTCCAAGGGGGCACACACCCCCACAAACCCTCGGCACATCCCAGAGATCATGCCACACCCCCACAAACCCTAGGCACACCCCGACTAACCCTGGCCACACCCCCACAAACCCGATTACCTTTGTCAGGAGGGGCAAGATCCAAGAAAGGCAAGTGTTGGACCTGGTTAATGAAGGCGTGGGCCAGATCAAAGTGGCAGGGTCGCGTGAAATTGAATCTCGAGTGAGGAGATCAAAAAGCACAAGAGGGCTGATTTGCCCACTGCCCGCATACTCTCAACCTAACCCTAACCCTAACCCTAACCTAATCCTAAAGTCCAAGGGGGCACACACCCCCACAAACCCTCGGCACATCCCAGAGATCATGCCACACCCCCACAAACCCTAGGCACACCCCGACTAACCCTGGCCACTCCCCCACAAACCCGATTACCTTTGTCAGGAGGGGCAAGATCCAAGAAAGGCAAGTGTTGGACCTGGTTAATGAAGGCGTGGGCCAGATCAAAGTGGCAGGGTCGCGTGAAATTGAATCTCAAGTGAGGAGATCAAAAAGCACAAGAGGGCTGATTTGCCCACTGCCCGCATACTCTCAACCTAACCTAACAGTGACACGCTCTTCATTCTCCCGGTCGACAAAATGCCAGGAATAAAGCCCAGATGCCCAAAAGGCGAGAGAGAACCAGAAAGTTAAACCCAAGCTGGGTCCACAGAAAACAAGTCACCACTAAACTCAGGTGCAGAGACACCGAATGCCCAGTAAACACTGTCAATTTAACCCGTGCATCCCCAGGCATACAGATGCCAGGTAATGATGTTTAAAAACGTCATTACCCTCATAGTTACATGCCTCTCATTATCCTGGTCCATGGGAAAACACAAGCCGAGCTTGATCAACTCCGGCTGGGTCATCTCGGGGAGGGTGTTTAATGATGAAAGACCCGAAACACCCCATGATCCGAGGATGCATTACTGATGATGTGTCCCAGTGCACACCCGGTCCATTGAACCAAGTGGTGTCGGACCACGATAATGAAAGGCATGGGCCAGATTCACCTGGCTTCACCACACGAGCCTATGCGCCATAGCACCTCATACCTCACCACTCAAAACTCTGCAGCCTTACCTATCCCCGTCACACATATACATCCACCAGCCCAACACTCAAACCTAATCCTAAAGTCCAAGGGGGCACACACCCCCACAAACCCTAGGCACACCCCGACTAACCCTGGCCACTCCCCCACAAACCCGATTACCTTTGTCAGGAGGGGCAAGATCCAAGAAAGGCAAGTGTTGGACCTGGTTAATGAAGGCGTGGGCCAGATCAAAGTGGCAGGGTCGCGTGAAATTGAATCTCAAGTGAGGAGATCAAAAAGCACAAGAGGGCTGATTTGCCCACTGCCCGCATACTCTCAACCTAACCCTAACCCTAACCCTAACCCTAACCCTAACGCGAGGGCTGATTTGCCCACTTCCCGCATACTCTCAACCTAACCCTAACCCTAACCCTAACCTAATCCTAAAGTCCAAGGGGGCACACACCCCCACAAACCCTCGGCACATCCCAGAGATCATGCCACACCCCCACAAACCCTAGGCACACCCCGACTAACCCTGGCCACACCCCCACAAACCCGATTACCTTTGTCAGGAGGGGCAAGATCCAAGAAAGGCAAGTGTTGGACCTGGTTAATGAAGGCGTGGGCCAGATCAAAGTGGCAGGGTCGCGTGAAATTGAATCTCGAGTGAGGAGATCAAAAAGCACAAGAGGGCTGATTTGCCCACTGCCCGCATACTCTCAACCTAACCCTAACCCTAACCCTAACCTAATCCTAAAGTCCAAGGGGGCACACACCCCCACAAACCCTCGGCACATCCCAGAGATCATGCCACACCCCCACAAACCCTAGGCACACCCCGACTAACCCTGGCCACACCCCCACAAACCCGATTACCTTTGTCAGGAGGGGCAAGATCCAAGAAAGGCAAGTGTTGGACCTGGTTAATGAAGGCGTGGGCCAGATCAAAGTGGCAGGGTCGCGTGAAATTGAATCTCGAGTGAGGAGATCAAAAAGCACAAGAGGGCTGATTTGCCCACTGCCCGCATACTCTCAACCTAACCTAACAGTGACACGCTCTTCATTCTCCCGGTCGACAAAATGCCAAGAATAAAGCCCAGATGCCCAAACGGCGAGAGAGAACCAGAAAGTTAAACCCAAGCTGGGTCCACAGAAAACCAGTCACCACTAAACTCAGGTGCAGAGACACCGAATGCCCAGTAAACACTGTCAATTTAACCCATGCAATCCCAGGCATACAGATGCCAGGTAATGATGTTTAAAAACAACATTACCCTCATAGTTACATGCCTCTCATTATCCTGCTCCATGGGAAAACACAAGCCGAGCTTGATCAACTCCGGCTGGGTCATCTCGGGGAGGGTGTTTAATGATGAAAGACCCGAAACACCCGATGATCCGAGGATGCATTACTGATGATGTGTCCCAGTGCACACCCGGTCCATTGAACCAAGTGGTGTCGGACCACGATAATGAAAGGCATGGGCCAGATTCACCTGGCTTCACCACTAAGCCCCATAGAACCTCATACCTCACCACTCAAAACTCTGCAGCCTTACCTATGCCAGTCACACATATACATCCACCAGCCCAACACTCAAACCTAATCCTAAAGTCCAAGGGGGCACACACCCCCACAAACCCTCGGCACATCCCAGAGATCATGCCACACCCCCACAAACCCTAGGCACACCCCGACTAACCCTGGCCACACCCCCACAAACCCGATTACCTTTGTCAGGAGGGGCAAGATCCAAGAAAGGCAAGTGTTGGACCTGGTTAATGAAGGCGTGGGCCAGATCAAAGTGGCAGGGTCGCGTGAAATTGAATCTCAAGTGAGGAGATCAAAAAGCACAAGAGGGCTGATTTGCCCACTGCCCGCATACTCTCAACCTAACCTAACAGTGACACGCTCTTCATTCTCCCGGTCGACAAAATGCCAAGAATAAAGCCCAGATGCCCAAACGGCGAGAGAGAACCAGAAAGTTAATCCCAAGCTGGGTCCACAGAAAACAAGTCACCACTAAACTCAGGTGCAGAGACACCGAATGCCCAGTAAACACTGTCAATTTAACCCATGCAATCCCAGGCATACAGATGCCAGGTAATGATGTTTAAAAACGTCATTACCCTCATAGTTACATGCCTCTCATTATCCTGGTCCATGGGAAAACACAAGCCGAGCTTGATCAACTCCGGCTGGGTCATCTCGGGGAGGGTGTTTAATGATGAAAGACCCGAAACACCCCATGATCCATGGATGCATTACTGATGATGTGTCCCAGTGCACACCCGGTCCATTGAACCAAGTGGTGTCGGACCACGATAATGAAAGGCATGGGCCAGATTCACCTGGCTTCACCACACGAGCCTATGCGCCACAGCACCTCATACCTCACCACTCCAAACTCTGCAGCCTTACCTATCCCAGTCACATATACATCCACCAGCCCAACACTCAAACCTAATCCTAAAGTCCAAGGGGGCACACACCCCAAGAAACCCTCGGCACATCTCAGAGATCATGCCACACCACCACAAACCCTAGGCACACCCCGACTAACCCTGGCCACTCCCCCACAAACCCGATTACCTTTGTCAGGAGGGGCAAGATCCAAGAAAGGCAAGTGTTGGACCTGGTTAATGAAGGCGTGGGCCAGATCAAAGTGGCAGGGTCGCGTGAAATTGAATCTCAAGTGAGGAGATCAAAAAGCACAAGAGGGCTGATTTGCCCACTGCCCGCATACTCTCAACCTAACCTAACAGTGACACGCTCTTCATTCTCCCGGTCGACAAAATGCCAAGAACAAAGCCCAGATGCCCAAACGGCAAGAGAGAACCAGAAAGTTAAACCCAAGCTGGGTCCACAGAAAACAAGCCACCACTAAACTCAGGTGCAGAGACACCGAATGCCCAGTAAACACTGTCAATTTAACCCATTCATCCCCAGGCATACAGATGCCAGGTAATGATGTTTAAAAACGTCATTACCCTCATAGTTACATGCCTCTCATTATGCTGGTCCATGGGAAAACACAAGCCGAGCTTGATCAACTCCGGCTGGGTCATCGCGGGGAGGGTGTTTAATGATGAAAGACCCGAAACACCCCATGATCCGAGGATGCATTACTGATGATGTGTCCCAGTGCACACCCGGTCCATTGAACCAAGTGGTGTCGGACCACGATAATGAAAGGCATGGGCCAGATTCACCTGGCTTCACCACACGAGCCTATGCGCCATAGCACCTCATACCTCACCACTCAAAACTCTGCAGCCTTACCTATCCCCGTCACACATATACATCCACCAGCCCAACACTCAAACCTAATCCTAAAGTCCAAGGAGCACACACACCCACAAACCCTCGGCACATCCCAGAGATCATGCCACACCCCCACAAACCCTAGGCACACCCCGACTAACCCTGGCCACTCCCCCACAAACCCGATTACCTTTGTCAGGAGGGGCAAGATCCAAGAAAGGCAAGTGTTGGACCTGGTTAATGAAGGCGTGGGCCAGATCAAAGTGGCAGGGTCGCGTGAAATTGAATCTCAAGTGAGGAGATCAAAAAGCACAAGAGGGCTGATTTGCCCACTGCCCGCATACTCTCAACCTAACCTAACAGTGACACGCTCTTCATTCTCCCGGTCGACAAAATGCCAAGAACAAAGCCCAGATGCCCAAACGGCAAGAGAGAACCAGAAAGTTAAACCCAAGCTGGGTCCACAGAAAACAAGCCACCACTAAACTCAGGTGCAGAGACACCGAATGCCCAGTAAACACTGTCAATTTAACCCATTCATCCCCAGGCATACAGATGCCAGGTAATGATGTTTAAAAACGTCATTACCCTCATAGTTACATGCCTCTCATTATCCTGGTCCATGGGAAAACACAAGCCGAGCTTGATCAACTCCGGCTGGGTCATCTCGGGGAGGGTGTTTAATGATGAAAGACCCGAAACACCCCATGATCCGAGGATGCATTACTGATGATGTGTCCCAGTGCACACCCGGTCCATTGAACCAAGTGGTGTCGGACCACGATAATGAAAGGCATGGGCCAGATTCACCTGGCTTCACCACATGAGCCTATGCGCCATAGCACCTCATACCTCACCACTCAAAACTCTGCAGCCTTACCTATCCCCGTCACACATATACATCCACCAGCCCAACACTCAAACCTAATCCTAAAGTCCAAGGAGCACACACACCCACAAACCCTCGGCACATCCCAGAGATCATGCCACACCCCCACAAACCCTAGGCACACCCCGACTAACCCTGGCCACTCCCCCACAAACCCGATTACCTTTGTCAGGAGGGGCAAGATCCAAGAAAGGCAAGTGTTGGACCTGGTTAATGAAGGCGTGGGCCAGATCAAAGTGGCAGGGTCGCGTGAAATTGAATCTCAAGTGAGGAGATCAAAAAGCACAAGAGGGCTGATTTGCCCACTGCCCGCATACTCTCAACCTAACCTAACAGTGACACGCTCTTCATTCTCCCGGTCGACAAAATGCCAAGAACAAAGCCCAGATGCCCAAACGGCAAGAGAGAACCAGAAAGTTAAACCCAAGCTGGGTCCACAGAAAACAAGCCACCACTAAACTCAGGTGCAGAGACACCGAATGCCCAGTAAACACTGTCAATTTAACCCATTCATCCCCAGGCATACAGATGCCAGGTAATGATGTTTAAAAACGTCATTACCCTCATAGTTACATGCCTCTCATTATCCTGGTCCATGGGAAAACACAAGCCGAGCTTGATCAACTCCGGCTGGGTCATCTCGGGGAGGGTGTTTAATGATGAAAGACCCGAAACACCCCATGATCCGAGGATGCATTACTGATGATGTGTCCCAGTGCACACCCGGTCCATTGAACCAAGTGGTGTCGGACCACGATAATGAAAGGCATGGGCCAGATTCACCTGGCTTCACCACACGAGCCTATGCGCCATAGCACCTCATACCTCACCACTCAAAACTCTGCAGCCTTACCTATCCCCGTCACACATATACATCCACCAGCCCAACACTCAAACCTAATCCTAAAGTCCAAGGAGCACACACACCCACAAACCCTCGGCACATCCCAGAGATCATGCCACACCCCCACAAACCCTAGGCACACCCCGACTAACCCTGGCCACTCCCCCACAAACCCGATTACCTTTGTCAGGAGGGGCAAGATCCAAGAAAGGCAAGTGTTGGACCTGGTTAATGAAGGCGTGGGCTAGATCAAAGTGGCAGGGTCGCGTGAAATTGAATCTCAAGTGAGGAGATCAAAAAGCACAAGAGGGCTGATTTGCCCACTGCCCGCATACTCTCAACCTAACCTAACAGTGACACGCTCTTCATTCTCCCGGTCGACAAAATGCCAAGAACAAAGCCCAGATGCCCAAACGGCAAGAGAGAACCAGAAAGTTAAACCCAAGCTGGGTCCACAGAAAACAAGCCACCACTAAACTCAGGTGCAGAGACACCGAATGCCCAGTAAACACTGTCAATTTAACCCATTCATCCCCAGGCATACAGATGCCAGGTAATGATGTTCAAAAACGTCATTACCCTCATAGTTACATGCCTCTCATTATCCTGGTCCATGGGAAAACACAAGCCGAGCTTGATCAACTCCGGCTGGGTCATCTCGGGGAGGGTGTTTAATGATGAAAGACCCGAAACACCCCATGATCCGAGGATGCATTACTGATGATGTGTCCCAGTGCACACCCGGTCCATTGAACCAAGTGGTGTCGGACCACGATAATGAAAGGCATGGGCCAGATTCACCTGGCTTCACCACTAAGCCCCATAGAACCTCATACCTCACCACTCAAAACTCTGCAGCCTTACCTATGCCAGTCACACATATACATCCACCAGCCCAACACTCAAACCTAATCCTAAAGTCCAAGGGGGCACACACCCCCACAAACCCTCGGCACATCCCAGAGATCATGCCACACCCCCACAAACCCTAGGCACACCCCGACTAACCCTGGCCACACCCCCACAAACCCGATTACCTTTGTCAGGAGGGGCAAGATCCAAGAAAGGCAAGTGTTGGACCTGGTTAATGAAGGCGTGGGCCAGATCAAAGTGGCAGGGTCGCGTGAAATTGAATCTCAAGTGAGGAGATCAAAAAGCACAAGAGGGCTGATTTGCCCACTGCCCGCATACTCTCAACCTAACCTAACAGTGACACGCTCTTCATTCTCCCGGTCGACAAAATGCCAAGAATAAAGCCCAGATGCCCAAACGGCGAGAGAGAACCAGAAAGTTAATCCCAAGCTGGGTCCACAGAAAACAAGTCACCACTAAACTCAGGTGCAGAGACACCGAATGCCCAGTAAACACTGTCAATTTAACCCATGCAATCCCAGGCATACAGATGCCAGGTAATGATGTTTAAAAACGTCATTACCCTCATAGTTACATGCCTCTCATTATCCTGGTCCATGGGAAAACACAAGCCGAGCTTGATCAACTCCGGCTGGGTCATCTCGGGGAGGGTGTTTAATGATGAAAGACCCGAAACACCCCATGATCCATGGATGCATTACTGATGATGTGTCCCAGTGCACACCCGGTCCATTGAACCAAGTGGTGTCGGACCACGATAATGAAAGGCATGGGCCAGATTCACCTGGCTTCACCACACGAGCCTATGCGCCACAGCACCTCATACCTCACCACTCCAAACTCTGCAGCCTTACCTATCCCAGTCACATATACATCCACCAGCCCAACACTCAAACCTAATCCTAAAGTCCAAGGAGCACACACACCCACAAACCCTCGGCACATCCCAGAGATCATGCCACACCCCCACAAACCCTAGGCACACCCCGACTAACCCTGGCCACTCCCCCACAAACCCGATTACCTTTGTCAGGAGGGGCAAGATCCAAGAAAGGCAAGTGTTGGACCTGGTTAATGAAGGCGTGGGCTAGATCAAAGTGGCAGGGTCGCGTGAAATTGAATCTCAAGTGAGGAGATCAAAAAGCACAAGAGGGCTGATTTGCCCACTGCCCGCATACTCTCAACCTAACCTAACAGTGACACGCTCTTCATTCTCCCGGTCGACAAAATGCCAAGAACAAAGCCCAGATGCCCAAACGGCAAGAGAGAACCAGAAAGTTAAACCCAAGCTGGGTCCACAGAAAACAAGTCACCACTAAACTCAGGTGCAGAGACACCGAATGCCCAGTAAACACTGTCAATTTAACCCGTGCATCCCCAGGCATACAGATGCCAGGTAATGATGTTTAAAAACGTCATTACCCTCATAGTTACATGCCTCTCATTATCCTGGTCCATGGGAAAACACAAGCCGAGCTTGATCAACTCCGGCTGGGTCATCTCGGGGAGGGTGTTTAATGATGAAAGACCCGAAACACCCCATGATCCGAGGATGCATTACTGATGATGTGTCCCAGTGCACACCCGGTCCATTGAACCAAGTGGTGTCGGACCACGATAATGAAAGGCATGGGCCAGATTCACCTGGCTTCACCACACGAGCCTATGCGCCATAGCACCTCATACCTCACCACTCAAAACTCTGCAGCCTTACCTATCCCCGTCACACATATACATCCACCAGCCCAACACTCAAACCTAATCCTAAAGTCCAAGGGGGCACACACCCCCACAAACCCTAGGCACACCCCGACTAACCCTGGCCACTCCCCCACAAACCCGATTACCTTTGTCAGGAGGGGCAAGATCCAAGAAAGGCAAGTGTTGGACCTGGTTAATGAAGGCGTGGGCCAGATCAAAGTGGCAGGGTCGCGTGAAATTGAATCTCAAGTGAGGAGATCAAAAAGCACAAGAGGGCTGATTTGCCCACTGCCCGCATACTCTCAACCTAACCCTAACCCTAACCCTAACCCTAACCCTAACGCGAGGGCTGATTTGCCCACTTCCCGCATACTCTCAACCTAACCCTAACCCTAACCCTAACCTAATCCTAAAGTCCAAGGGGGCACACACCCCCACAAACCCTCGGCACATCCCAGAGATCATGCCACACCCCCACAAACCCTAGGCACACCCCGACTAACCCTGGCCACACCCCCACAAACCCGATTACCTTTGTCAGGAGGGGCAAGATCCAAGAAAGGCAAGTGTTGGACCTGGTTAATGAAGGCGTGGGCCAGATCAAAGTGGCAGGGTCGCGTGAAATTGAATCTCGAGTGAGGAGATCAAAAAGCACAAGAGGGCTGATTTGCCCACTGCCCGCATACTCTCAACCTAACCCTAACCCTAACCCTAACCTAATCCTAAAGTCCAAGGGGGCACACACCCCCACAAACCCTCGGCACATCCCAGAGATCATGCCACACCCCCACAAACCCTAGGCACACCCCGACTAACCCTGGCCACACCCCCACAAACCCGATTACCTTTGTCAGGAGGGGCAAGATCCAAGAAAGGCAAGTGTTGGACCTGGTTAATGAAGGCGTGGGCCAGATCAAAGTGGCAGGGTCGCGTGAAATTGAATCTCGAGTGAGGAGATCAAAAAGCACAAGAGGGCTGATTTGCCCACTGCCCGCATACTCTCAACCTAACCTAACAGTGACACGCTCTTCATTCTCCCGGTCGACAAAATGCCAAGAATAAAGCCCAGATGCCCAAACGGCGAGAGAGAACCAGAAAGTTAAACCCAAGCTGGGTCCACAGAAAACCAGTCACCACTAAACTCAGGTGCAGAGACACCGAATGCCCAGTAAACACTGTCAATTTAACCCATGCAATCCCAGGCATACAGATGCCAGGTAATGATGTTTAAAAACAACATTACCCTCATAGTTACATGCCTCTCATTATCCTGCTCCATGGGAAAACACAAGCCGAGCTTGATCAACTCCGGCTGGGTCATCTCGGGGAGGGTGTTTAATGATGAAAGACCCGAAACACCCGATGATCCGAGGATGCATTACTGATGATGTGTCCCAGTGCACACCCGGTCCATTGAACCAAGTGGTGTCGGACCACGATAATGAAAGGCATGGGCCAGATTCACCTGGCTTCACCACTAAGCCCCATAGAACCTCATACCTCACCACTCAAAACTCTGCAGCCTTACCTATGCCAGTCACACATATACATCCACCAGCCCAACACTCAAACCTAATCCTAAAGTCCAAGGGGGCACACACCCCCACAAACCCTCGGCACATCCCAGAGATCATGCCACACCCCCACAAACCCTAGGCACACCCCGACTAACCCTGGCCACACCCCCACAAACCCGATTACCTTTGTCAGGAGGGGCAAGATCCAAGAAAGGCAAGTGTTGGACCTGGTTAATGAAGGCGTGGGCCAGATCAAAGTGGCAGGGTCGCGTGAAATTGAATCTCAAGTGAGGAGATCAAAAAGCACAAGAGGGCTGATTTGCCCACTGCCCGCATACTCTCAACCTAACCTAACAGTGACACGCTCTTCATTCTCCCGGTCGACAAAATGCCAAGAATAAAGCCCAGATGCCCAAACGGCGAGAGAGAACCAGAAAGTTAATCCCAAGCTGGGTCCACAGAAAACAAGTCACCACTAAACTCAGGTGCAGAGACACCGAATGCCCAGTAAACACTGTCAATTTAACCCATGCAATCCCAGGCATACAGATGCCAGGTAATGATGTTTAAAAACGTCATTACCCTCATAGTTACATGCCTCTCATTATCCTGGTCCATGGGAAAACACAAGCCGAGCTTGATCAACTCCGGCTGGGTCATCTCGGGGAGGGTGTTTAATGATGAAAGACCCGAAACACCCCATGATCCATGGATGCATTACTGATGATGTGTCCCAGTGCACACCCGGTCCATTGAACCAAGTGGTGTCGGACCACGATAATGAAAGGCATGGGCCAGATTCACCTGGCTTCACCACACGAGCCTATGCGCCACAGCACCTCATACCTCACCACTCCAAACTCTGCAGCCTTACCTATCCCAGTCACATATACATCCACCAGCCCAACACTCAAACCTAATCCTAAAGTCCAAGGGGGCACACACCCCAAGAAACCCTCGGCACATCTCAGAGATCATGCCACACCACCACAAACCCTAGGCACACCCCGACTAACCCTGGCCACTCCCCCACAAACCCGATTACCTTTGTCAGGAGGGGCAAGATCCAAGAAAGGCAAGTGTTGGACCTGGTTAATGAAGGCGTGGGCCAGATCAAAGTGGCAGGGTCGCGTGAAATTGAATCTCAAGTGAGGAGATCAAAAAGCACAAGAGGGCTGATTTGCCCACTGCCCGCATACTCTCAACCTAACCTAACAGTGACACGCTCTTCATTCTCCCGGTCGACAAAATGCCAAGAACAAAGCCCAGATGCCCAAACGGCAAGAGAGAACCAGAAAGTTAAACCCAAGCTGGGTCCACAGAAAACAAGCCACCACTAAACTCAGGTGCAGAGACACCGAATGCCCAGTAAACACTGTCAATTTAACCCATTCATCCCCAGGCATACAGATGCCAGGTAATGATGTTTAAAAACGTCATTACCCTCATAGTTACATGCCTCTCATTATGCTGGTCCATGGGAAAACACAAGCCGAGCTTGATCAACTCCGGCTGGGTCATCGCGGGGAGGGTGTTTAATGATGAAAGACCCGAAACACCCCATGATCCGAGGATGCATTACTGATGATGTGTCCCAGTGCACACCCGGTCCATTGAACCAAGTGGTGTCGGACCACGATAATGAAAGGCATGGGCCAGATTCACCTGGCTTCACCACACGAGCCTATGCGCCATAGCACCTCATACCTCACCACTCAAAACTCTGCAGCCTTACCTATCCCCGTCACACATATACATCCACCAGCCCAACACTCAAACCTAATCCTAAAGTCCAAGGAGCACACACACCCACAAACCCTCGGCACATCCCAGAGATCATGCCACACCCCCACAAACCCTAGGCACACCCCGACTAACCCTGGCCACTCCCCCACAAACCCGATTACCTTTGTCAGGAGGGGCAAGATCCAAGAAAGGCAAGTGTTGGACCTGGTTAATGAAGGCGTGGGCCAGATCAAAGTGGCAGGGTCGCGTGAAATTGAATCTCAAGTGAGGAGATCAAAAAGCACAAGAGGGCTGATTTGCCCACTGCCCGCATACTCTCAACCTAACCTAACAGTGACACGCTCTTCATTCTCCCGGTCGACAAAATGCCAAGAACAAAGCCCAGATGCCCAAACGGCAAGAGAGAACCAGAAAGTTAAACCCAAGCTGGGTCCACAGAAAACAAGCCACCACTAAACTCAGGTGCAGAGACACCGAATGCCCAGTAAACACTGTCAATTTAACCCATTCATCCCCAGGCATACAGATGCCAGGTAATGATGTTTAAAAACGTCATTACCCTCATAGTTACATGCCTCTCATTATCCTGGTCCATGGGAAAACACAAGCCGAGCTTGATCAACTCCGGCTGGGTCATCTCGGGGAGGGTGTTTAATGATGAAAGACCCGAAACACCCCATGATCCGAGGATGCATTACTGATGATGTGTCCCAGTGCACACCCGGTCCATTGAACCAAGTGGTGTCGGACCACGATAATGAAAGGCATGGGCCAGATTCACCTGGCTTCACCACATGAGCCTATGCGCCATAGCACCTCATACCTCACCACTCAAAACTCTGCAGCCTTACCTATCCCCGTCACACATATACATCCACCAGCCCAACACTCAAACCTAATCCTAAAGTCCAAGGAGCACACACACCCACAAACCCTCGGCACATCCCAGAGATCATGCCACACCCCCACAAACCCTAGGCACACCCCGACTAACCCTGGCCACTCCCCCACAAACCCGATTACCTTTGTCAGGAGGGGCAAGATCCAAGAAAGGCAAGTGTTGGACCTGGTTAATGAAGGCGTGGGCCAGATCAAAGTGGCAGGGTCGCGTGAAATTGAATCTCAAGTGAGGAGATCAAAAAGCACAAGAGGGCTGATTTGCCCACTGCCCGCATACTCTCAACCTAACCTAACAGTGACACGCTCTTCATTCTCCCGGTCGACAAAATGCCAAGAACAAAGCCCAGATGCCCAAACGGCAAGAGAGAACCAGAAAGTTAAACCCAAGCTGGGTCCACAGAAAACAAGCCACCACTAAACTCAGGTGCAGAGACACCGAATGCCCAGTAAACACTGTCAATTTAACCCATTCATCCCCAGGCATACAGATGCCAGGTAATGATGTTTAAAAACGTCATTACCCTCATAGTTACATGCCTCTCATTATCCTGGTCCATGGGAAAACACAAGCCGAGCTTGATCAACTCCGGCTGGGTCATCTCGGGGAGGGTGTTTAATGATGAAAGACCCGAAACACCCCATGATCCGAGGATGCATTACTGATGATGTGTCCCAGTGCACACCCGGTCCATTGAACCAAGTGGTGTCGGACCACGATAATGAAAGGCATGGGCCAGATTCACCTGGCTTCACCACACGAGCCTATGCGCCATAGCACCTCATACCTCACCACTCAAAACTCTGCAGCCTTACCTATCCCCGTCACACATATACATCCACCAGCCCAACACTCAAACCTAATCCTAAAGTCCAAGGAGCACACACACCCACAAACCCTCGGCACATCCCAGAGATCATGCCACACCCCCACAAACCCTAGGCACACCCCGACTAACCCTGGCCACTCCCCCACAAACCCGATTACCTTTGTCAGGAGGGGCAAGATCCAAGAAAGGCAAGTGTTGGACCTGGTTAATGAAGGCGTGGGCTAGATCAAAGTGGCAGGGTCGCGTGAAATTGAATCTCAAGTGAGGAGATCAAAAAGCACAAGAGGGCTGATTTGCCCACTGCCCGCATACTCTCAACCTAACCTAACAGTGACACGCTCTTCATTCTCCCGGTCGACAAAATGCCAAGAACAAAGCCCAGATGCCCAAACGGCAAAAGAGAACCAGAAAGTTAAACCCAAGCTGGGTCCACAGAAAACAAGCCACCACTAAACTCAGGTGCAGAGACACCGAATGCCCAGTAAACACTGTCAATTTAACCCATTCATCCCCAGGCATACAGATGCCAGGTAATGATGTTCAAAAACGTCATTACCCTCATAGTTACATGCCTCTCATTATCCTGGTCCATGGGAAAACACAAGCCGAGCTTGATCAACTCCGGCTGGGTCATCTCGGGGAGGGTGTTTAATGATGAAAGACCCGAAACACCCCATGATCCGAGGATGCATTACTGATGATGTGTCCCAGTGCACACCCGGTCCATTGAACCAAGTGGTGTCGGACCACGATAATGAAAGGCATGGGCCAGATTCACCTGGCTTCACCACTAAGCCCCATAGAACCTCATACCTCACCACTCAAAACTCTGCAGCCTTACCTATGCCAGTCACACATATACATCCACCAGCCCAACACTCAAACCTAATCCTAAAGTCCAAGGGGGCACACACCCCCACAAACCCTCGGCACATCCCAGAGATCATGCCACACCCCCACAAACCCTAGGCACACCCCGACTAACCCTGGCCACACCCCCACAAACCCGATTACCTTTGTCAGGAGGGGCAAGATCCAAGAAAGGCAAGTGTTGGACCTGGTTAATGAAGGCGTGGGCCAGATCAAAGTGGCAGGGTCGCGTGAAATTGAATCTCAAGTGAGGAGATCAAAAAGCACAAGAGGGCTGATTTGCCCACTGCCCGCATACTCTCAACCTAACCTAACAGTGACACGCTCTTCATTCTCCCGGTCGACAAAATGCCAAGAATAAAGCCCAGATGCCCAAACGGCGAGAGAGAACCAGAAAGTTAATCCCAAGCTGGGTCCACAGAAAACAAGTCACCACTAAACTCAGGTGCAGAGACACCGAATGCCCAGTAAACACTGTCAATTTAACCCATGCAATCCCAGGCATACAGATGCCAGGTAATGATGTTTAAAAACGTCATTACCCTCATAGTTACATGCCTCTCATTATCCTGGTCCATGGGAAAACACAAGCCGAGCTTGATCAACTCCGGCTGGGTCATCTCGGGGAGGGTGTTTAATGATGAAAGACCCGAAACACCCCATGATCCATGGATGCATTACTGATGATGTGTCCCAGTGCACACCCGGTCCATTGAACCAAGTGGTGTCGGACCACGATAATGAAAGGCATGGGCCAGATTCACCTGGCTTCACCACACGAGCCTATGCGCCACAGCACCTCATACCTCACCACTCCAAACTCTGCAGCCTTACCTATCCCAGTCACATATACATCCACCAGCCCAACACTCAAACCTAATCCTAAAGTCCAAGGAGCACACACACCCACAAACCCTCGGCACATCCCAGAGATCATGCCACACCCCCACAAACCCTAGGCACACCCCGACTAACCCTGGCCACTCCCCCACAAACCCGATTACCTTTGTCAGGAGGGGCAAGATCCAAGAAAGGCAAGTGTTGGACCTGGTTAATGAAGGCGTGGGCTAGATCAAAGTGGCAGGGTCGCGTGAAATTGAATCTCAAGTGAGGAGATCAAAAAGCACAAGAGGGCTGATTTGCCCACTGCCCGCATACTCTCAACCTAACCTAACAGTGACACGCTCTTCATTCTCCCGGTCGACAAAATGCCAAGAACAAAGCCCAGATGCCCAAACGGCAAGAGAGAACCAGAAAGTTAAACCCAAGCTGGGTCCACAGAAAACAAGCCACCACTAAACTCAGGTGCAGAGACACCGAATGCCCAGTAAACACTGTCAATTTAACCCATTCATCCCCAGGCATACAGATGCCAGGTAATGATGTTCAAAAACGTCATTACCCTCATAGTTACATGCCTCTCATTATCCTGGTCCATGGGAAAACACAAGCCGAGCTTGATCAACTCCGGCTGGGTCATCTCGGGGAGGGTGTTTAATGATGAAAGACCCGAAACACCCCATGATCCGAGGATGCATTACTGATGATGTGTCCCAGTGCACACCCGGTCCATTGAACCAAGTGGTGTCGGACCACGATAATGAAAGGCATGGGCCAGATTCACCTGGCTTCACCACTAAGCCCCATAGAACCTCATACCTCACCACTCAAAACTCTGCAGCCTTACCTATGCCAGTCACACATATACATCCACCAGCCCAACACTCAAACCTAATCCTAAAGTCCAAGGGGGCACACACCCCCACAAACCCTCGGCACATCCCAGAGATCATGCCACACCCCCACAAACCCTAGGCACACCCCGACTAACCCTGGCCACACCCCCACAAACCCGATTACCTTTGTCAGGAGGGGCAAGATCCAAGAAAGGCAAGTGTTGGACCTGGTTAATGAAGGCGTGGGCCAGATCAAAGTGGCAGGGTCGCGTGAAATTGAATCTCAAGTGAGGAGATCAAAAAGCACAAGAGGGCTGATTTGCCCACTGCCCGCATACTCTCAACCTAACCTAACAGTGACACGCTCTTCATTCTCCCGGTCGACAAAATGCCAAGAATAAAGCCCAGATGCCCAAACGGCGAGAGAGAACCAGAAAGTTAATCCCAAGCTGGGTCCACAGAAAACAAGTCACCACTAAACTCAGGTGCAGAGACACCGAATGCCCAGTAAACACTGTCAATTTAACCCATGCAATCCCAGGCATACAGATGCCAGGTAATGATGTTTAAAAACGTCATTACCCTCATAGTTACATGCCTCTCATTATCCTGGTCCATGGGAAAACACAAGCCGAGCTTGATCAACTCCGGCTGGGTCATCTCGGGGAGGGTGTTTAATGATGAAAGACCCGAAACACCCCATGATCCATGGATGCATTACTGATGATGTGTCCCAGTGCACACCCGGTCCATTGAACCAAGTGGTGTCGGACCACGATAATGAAAGGCATGGGCCAGATTCACCTGGCTTCACCACACGAGCCTATGCGCCACAGCACCTCATACCTCACCACTCCAAACTCTGCAGCCTTACCTATCCCAGTCACATATACATCCACCAGCCCAACACTCAAACCTAATCCTAAAGTCCAAGGGGGCACACACCCCAAGAAACCCTCGGCACATCTCAGAGATCATGCCACACCACCACAAACCCTAGGCACACCCCGACTAACCCTGGCCACTCCCCCACAAACCCGATTACCTTTGTCAGGAGGGGCAAGATCCAAGAAAGGCAAGTGTTGGACCTGGTTAATGAAGGCGTGGGCCAGATCAAAGTGGCAGGGTCGCGTGAAATTGAATCTCAAGTGAGGAGATCAAAAAGCACAAGAGGGCTGATTTGCCCACTGCCCGCATACTCTCAACCTAACCTAACAGTGACACGCTCTTCATTCTCCCGGTCGACAAAATGCCAAGAACAAAGCCCAGATGCCCAAACGGCGAGAGAGAACCAGAAAGTTAAACCCAAGCTGGGTCCACAGAAAACAAGCCACCACTAAACTCAGGTGCAGAGACACCGAATGCCCAGTAAACACTGTCAATTTAACCCATGCATCCCCAGGCATACAGATGCCAGGTAATGATGTTTAAAAACGTCATTACCCTCATAGTTAGATGCCTCTCATTATCCTGTTCCATGGGAAAACACAAGCCGAGCTTGATCAACTCCGGCTGGGTCAACTCGGGGAGGGTGTTTAATGATGAAAGACCCGAAACACCCGATGATCCGAGGATGCATTACTGATGATGTGTCCCAGTGCACACCCGGTCCATTGAACCAAGTGGTGTCGGACCACGATAATGAAAGGCATGGGCCAGATTCACCTGGCTTCACCACAGGGGCCTATGCGCCACAGCACCTCATACCTCACCACTCCAAACTCTGCAGCCTTACCTATCCCAGTCACATATACATCCACCAGCCCAACACTCAAACCTAATCCTAAAGTCCAAGGGGGCACACACCCCCACAAACCCTCGGCACATCCCAGAGATCATGCCACACCCCCACAAACCCTAGGCACACCCCGACTAACCCTGGCCACTCCCCCACAAACAGGATTACCTTTGTCAGGAGGGGCAAGATCCAAGAAAGGCAAGTGTTGGACCTGGTTAATGAAGGCGTGGGCCAGATCAAAGTGGCAGGGTCGCGTGAAATTGAATCTCAAGTGAGGAGATCAAAAAGCACAAGAGGGCTGATTTGCCCACTGCCCGCATACTCTCAACCTAACCTAACAGTGACACGCTCTTCATTCTCCCGGTCGACAAAATGCCAAGAATAAAGCCCAGATGCCCAAACGGCGAGAGAGAACCAGAAAGTTAATCCCAAGCTGGGTCCACAGAAAACAAGTCACCACTAAACTCAGGTGCAGAGACACCGAATGCCCAGTAAACACTGTCAATTTAACCCATGCATCCCCAGGCATACAGATGCCAGGTAATGATGTTTAAAAACGTCATTACCCTCATAGTTACATGCCTCTCATTATCCTGGTCCATGGGAAAACACAAGCCGAGCTTGATCAACTCCGGCTGGGTCATCTCGGGGAGGGTGTTTAATGATGAAAGACCCGAAACACCCCATGATCCGAGGATGCATTACTGATGATGTGTCCCAGTGCACACCCGGTCCATTGAACCAAGTGGTGTCGGACCACGATAATGAAAGGCATGGGCCAGATTCACCTGGCTTCACCACTAAGCCCCATAGAACCTCATACCTCACCACTCAAAACTCTGCAGCCTTACCTATGCCAGTCACACATATACATCCACCAGCCCAACACTCAAACCTAATCCTAAAGTCCAAGGGGGCACACACCCCCACAAACCCTCGGCACATCCCAGAGATCATGCCACACCCCCACAAACCCTAGGCACACCCCGACTAACCCTGGCCACACCCCCACAAACCCGATTACCTTTGTCAGGAGGGGCAAGATCCAAGAAAGGCAAGTGTTGGACCTGGTTAATGAAGGCGTGGGCCAGATCAAAGTGGCAGGGTCGCGTGAAATTGAATCTCAAGTGAGGAGATCAAAAAGCACAAGAGGGCTGATTTGCCCACTGCCCGCATACTCTCAACCTATCCTAACAGTGACACGCTCTTCATTCTCCCGGTCGACAAAATGCCAAGAATAAAGCCCAGATGCCCAAACGGCGAGAGAGAACCAGAAAGTTAATCCCAAGCTGGGTCCACAGAAAACAAGTCACCACTAAACTCAGGTGCAGAGACACCGAATGCCCAGTAAACACTGTCAATTTAACCCATGCAATCCCAGGCATACAGATGCCAGGTAATGATGTTTAAAAACGTCATTACCCTCATAGTTACATGCCTCTGATTATCCTGGTCCATGGGAAAACACAAGCCGAGCTTGATCAACTCCGGCTGGGTCATCTCGGGGAGGGTGTTTAATGATGAAAGACCCGAAACACCCCATGATCCATGGATGCATTACTGATGATGTGTCCCAGTGCACACCCGGTCCATTGAACCAAGTGGTGTCGGACCACGATAATGAAAGGCATGGGCCAGATTCACCTGGCTTCACCACACGAGCCTATGCGCCACAGCACCTCATACCTCACCACTCCAAACTCTGCAGCCTTACCTATCCCAGTCACATATACATCCACCAGCCCAACACTCAAACCTAATCCTAAAGTCCAAGGGGGCACACACCCCAAGAAACCCTCGGCACATCTCAGAGATCATGCCACACCACCACAAACCCTAGGCACACCCCGACTAACCCTGGCCACTCCCCCACAAACCCGATTACCTTTGTCAGGAGGGGCAAGATCCAAGAAAGGCAAGTGTTGGACCTGGTTAATGAAGGCGTGGGCCAGATCAAAGTGGCAGGGTCGCGTGAAATTGAATCTCAAGTGAGGAGATCAAAAAGCACAAGAGGGCTGATTTGCCCACTGCCCGCATACTCTCAACCTAACCTAACAGTGACACGCTCTTCATTCTCCCGGTCGACAAAATGCCAAGAACAAAGCCCAGATGCCCAAACGGCGAGAGAGAACCAGAAAGTTAAACCCAAGCTGGGTCCACAGAAAACAAGCCACCACTAAACTCAGGTGCAGAGACACCGAATGCCCAGTAAACACTGTCAATTTAACCCATGCATCCCCAGGCATACAGATGCCAGGTAATGATGTTTAAAAACGTCATTACCCTCATAGTTAGATGCCTCTCATTATCCTGTTCCATGGGAAAACACAAGCCGAGCTTGATCAACTCCGGCTGGGTCAACTCGGGGAGGGTGTTTAATGATGAAAGACCCGAAACACCCGATGATCCGAGGATGCATTACTGATGATGTGTCCCAGTGCACACCCGGTCCATTGAACCAAGTGGTGTCGGACCACGATAATGAAAGGCATGGGCCAGATTCACCTGGCTTCACCACAGGGGCCTATGCGCCACAGCACCTCATACCTCACCACTCCAAACTCTGCAGCCTTACCTATCCCAGTCACATATACATCCACCAGCCCAACACTCAAACCTAATCCTAAAGTCCAAGGGGGCACACACCCCCACAAACCCTCGGCACATCCCAGAGATCATGCCACACCCCCACAAACCCTAGGCACACCCCGACTAACCCTGGCCACTCCCCCACAAACAGGATTACCTTTGTCAGGAGGGGCAAGATCCAAGAAAGGCAAGTGTTGGACCTGGTTAATGAAGGCGTGGGCCAGATCAAAGTGGCAGGGTCGCGTGAAATTGAATCTCAAGTGAGGAGATCAAAAAGCACAAGAGGGCTGATTTGCCCACTGCCCGCATACTCTCAACCTAACCTAACAGTGACACGCTCTTCATTCTCCCGGTCGACAAAATGCCAAGAATAAAGCCCAGATGCCCAAACGGCGAGAGAGAACCAGAAAGTTAATCCCAAGCTGGGTCCACAGAAAACAAGTCACCACTAAACTCAGGTGCAGAGACACCGAATGCCCAGTAAACACTGTCAATTTAACCCATGCATCCCCAGGCATACACATGCCAGGTAATGATGTTTAAAAACGTCATTACCCTCATAGTTACATGCCTCTCATTATCCTGGTCCATGGGAAAACACAAGCCGAGCTTGATCAACTCCGGCTGGGTCATCTCGGGGAGGGTGTTTAATGATGAAAGACCCGAAACACCCCATGATCCGAGGATGCATTACTGATGATGTGTCCCAGTGCACACCCGGTCCATTGAACCAAGTGGTGTCGGACCACGATAATGAAAGGCATGGGCCAGATTCACCTGGCTTCACCACACGAGCCTATGCGCCACAGCACCTCATACCTCACCACTCCAAACTCTGCAGCCTTACCTATCCCAGTCACATATACATCCACCAGCCCAACACTCAAACCTAATCCTAAAGTCCAAGGGGGCACACACCCCAAGAAACCCTCGGCACATCTCAGAGATCATGCCACACCACCACAAACCCTAGGCACACCCCGACTAACCCTGGCCACTCCCCCACAAACCCGATTACCTTTGTCAGGAGGGGCAAGATCCAAGAAAGGCAAGTGTTGGACCTGGTTAATGAAGGCGTGGGCCAGATCAAAGTGGCAGGGTCGCGTGAAATTGAATCTCAAGTGAGGAGATCAAAAAGCACAAGAGGGCTGATTTGCCCACTGCCCGCATACTCTCAACCTAACCCTAACCCTAACCCTAACCCTAACCCTAACCCTAACCCTAACCCTAACCCTAATGCGAGGGCTGATTTGCCCACTGCCCGCATACTCTCAACCTAACCCTAACCCTAACCCTAACCTAATCCTAAAGTCCAAGGGGGCACACACCCCCACAAACCCTCGGCACATCCCAGAGATCATGCCACACCCCCACAAACCCTAGGCACACCCCGACTAACCCTGGCCACACCCCCACAAACCCGATTACCTTTGTCAGGAGGGGCAAGATCCAAGAAAGGCAAGTGTTGGACCTGGTTAATGAAGGCGTGGGCCAGATCAAAGTGGCAGGGTCGCGTGAAATTGAATCTCGAGTGAGGAGATCAAAAAGCACAAGAGGGCTGATTTGCCCACTGCCCGCATACTCTCAACCTAACCCTAACCCTAACCCTAACCTAATCCTAAAGTCCAAGGGGGCACACACCCCCACAAACCCTCGGCACATCCCAGAGATCATGCCACACCCCCACAAACCCTAGGCACACCCCGACTAACCCTGGCCACTCCCCCACAAACCCGATTACCTTTGTCAGGAGGGGCAAGATCCAAGAAAGGCAAGTGTTGGACCTGGTTAATGAAGGCGTGGGCCAGATCAAAGTGGCAGGGTCGCGTGAAATTGAATCTCAAGTGAGGAGATCAAAAAGCACAAGAGGGCTGATTTGCCCACTGCCCGCATACTCTCAACCTAACCTAACAGTGACACGCTCTTCATTCTCCCGGTCGACAAAATGCCAGGAATAAAGCCCAGATGCCCAAAAGGCGAGAGAGAACCAGAAAGTTAAACCCAAGCTGGGTCCACAGAAAACAAGTCACCACTAAACTCAGGTGCAGAGACACCGAATGCCCAGTAAACACTGTCAATTTAACCCGTGCATCCCCAGGCATACAGATGCCAGGTAATGATGTTTAAAAACGTCATTACCCTCATAGTTACATGCCTCTCATTATCCTGGTCCATGGGAAAACACAAGCCGAGCTTGATCAACTCCGGCTGGGTCATCTCGGGGAGGGTGTTTAATGATGAAAGACCCGAAACACCCCATGATCCGAGGATGCATTACTGATGATGTGTCCCAGTGCACACCCGGTCCATTGAACCAAGTGGTGTCGGACCACGATAATGAAAGGCATGGGCCAGATTCACCTGGCTTCACCACACGAGCCTATGCGCCATAGCACCTCATACCTCACCACTCAAAACTCTGCAGCCTTACCTATCCCCGTCACACATATACATCCACCAGCCCAACACTCAAACCTAATCCTAAAGTCCAAGGGGGCACACACCCCCACAAACCCTAGGCACACCCCGACTAACCCTGGCCACTCCCCCACAAACCCGATTACCTTTGTCAGGAGGGGCAAGATCCAAGAAAGGCAAGTGTTGGACCTGGTTAATGAAGGCGTGGGCCAGATCAAAGTGGCAGGGTCGCGTGAAATTGAATCTCAAGTGAGGAGATCAAAAAGCACAAGAGGGCTGATTTGCCCACTGCCCGCATACTCTCAACCTAACCCTAACCCTAACCCTAACCCTAACCCTAATGCGAGGGCTGATTTGCCCACTGCCCGCATACTCTCAACCTAACCCTAACCCTAACCCTAACCTAATCCTAAAGTCCAAGGGGGCACACACCCCCACAAACCCTCGGCACATCCCAGAGATCATGCCACACCCCCACAAACCCTAGGCACACCCCGACTAACCCTGGCCACACCCCCACAAACCCGATTACCTTTGTCAGGAGGGGCAAGATCCAAGAAAGGCAAGTGTTGGACCTGGTTAATGAAGGCGTGGGCCAGATCAAAGTGGCAGGGTCGCGTGAAATTGAATCTCGAGTGAGGAGATCAAAAAGCACAAGAGGGCTGATTTGCCCACTGCCCGCATACTCTCAACCTAACCCTAACCCTAACCCTAACCTAATCCTAAAGTCCAAGGGGGCACACACCCCCACAAACCCTCGGCACATCCCAGAGATCATGCCACACCCCCACAAACCCTAGGCACACCCCGACTAACCCTGGCCACACCCCCACAAACCCGATTACCTTTGTCAGGAGGGGCAAGATCCAAGAAAGGCAAGTGTTGGACCTGGTTAATGAAGGCGTGGGCCAGATCAAAGTGGCAGGGTCGCGTGAAATTGAATCTCGAGTGAGGAGATCAAAAAGCACAAGAGGGCTGATTTGCCCACTGCCCGCATACTCTCAACCTAACCTAACAGTGACACGCTCTTCATTCTCCCGGTCGACAAAATGCCAAGAATAAAGCCCAGATGCCCAAACGGCGAGAGAGAACCAGAAAGTTAAACCCAAGCTGGGTCCACAGAAAACCAGTCACCACTAAACTCAGGTGCAGAGACACCGAATGCCCAGTAAACACTGTCAATTTAACCCATGCAATCCCAGGCATACAGATGCCAGGTAATGATGTTTAAAAACAACATTACCCTCATAGTTACATGCCTCTCATTATCCTGCTCCATGGGAAAACACAAGCCGAGCTTGATCAACTCCGGCTGGGTCATCTCGGGGAGGGTGTTTAATGATGAAAGACCCGAAACACCCGATGATCCGAGGATGCATTACTGATGATGTGTCCCAGTGCACACCCGGTCCATTGAACCAAGTGGTGTCGGACCACGATAATGAAAGGCATGGGCCAGATTCACCTGGCTTCACCACTAAGCCCCATAGAACCTCATACCTCACCACTCAAAACTCTGCAGCCTTACCTATGCCAGTCACACATATACATCCACCAGCCCAACACTCAAACCTAATCCTAAAGTCCAAGGGGGCACACACCCCCACAAACCCTCGGCACATCCCAGAGATCATGCCACACCCCCACAAACCCTAGGCACACCCCGACTAACCCTGGCCACACCCCCACAAACCCGATTACCTTTGTCAGGAGGGGCAAGATCCAAGAAAGGCAAGTGTTGGACCTGGTTAATGAAGGCGTGGGCCAGATCAAAGTGGCAGGGTCGCGTGAAATTGAATCTCGAGTGAGGAGATCAAAAAGCACAAGAGGGCTGATTTGCCCACTGCCCGCATACTCTCAACCTAACCCTAACCCTAACCCTAACCTAATCCTAAAGTCCAAGGGGGCACACACCCCCACAAACCCTCGGCACATCCCAGAGATCATGCCACACCCCCACAAACCCTAGGCACACCCCGACTAACCCTGGCCACACCCCCACAAACCCGATTACCTTTGTCAGGAGGGGCAAGATCCAAGAAAGGCAAGTGTTGGACCTGGTTAATGAAGGCGTGGGCCAGATCAAAGTGGCAGGGTCGCGTGAAATTGAATCTCGAGTGAGGAGATCAAAAAGCACAAGAGGGCTGATTTGCCCACTGCCCGCATACTCTCAACCTAACCTAACAGTGACACGCTCTTCATTCTCCCGGTCGACAAAATGCCAAGAATAAAGCCCAGATGCCCAAACGGCGAGAGAGAACCAGAAAGTTAAACCCAAGCTGGGTCCACAGAAAACCAGTCACCACTAAACTCAGGTGCAGAGACACCGAATGCCCAGTAAACACTGTCAATTTAACCCATGCAATCCCAGGCATACAGATGCCAGGTAATGATGTTTAAAAACAACATTACCCTCATAGTTACATGCCTCTCATTATCCTGCTCCATGGGAAAACACAAGCCGAGCTTGATCAACTCCGGCTGGGTCATCTCGGGGAGGGTGTTTAATGATGAAAGACCCGAAACACCCGATGATCCGAGGATGCATTACTGATGATGTGTCCCAGTGCACACCCGGTCCATTGAACCAAGTGGTGTCGGACCACGATAATGAAAGGCATGGGCCAGATTCACCTGGCTTCACCACTAAGCCCCATAGAACCTCATACCTCACCACTCAAAACTCTGCAGCCTTACCTATGCCAGTCACACATATACATCCACCAGCCCAACACTCAAACCTAATCCTAAAGTCCAAGGGGGCACACACCCCCACAAACCCTCGGCACATCCCAGAGATCATGCCACACCCCCACAAACCCTAGGCACACCCCGACTAACCCTGGCCACACCCCCACAAACCCGATTACCTTTGTCAGGAGGGGCAAGATCCAAGAAAGGCAAGTGTTGGACCTGGTTAATGAAGGCGTGGGCCAGATCAAAGTGGCAGGGTCGCGTGAAATTGAATCTCAAGTGAGGAGATCAAAAAGCACAAGAGGGCTGATTTGCCCACTGCCCGCATACTCTCAACCTAACCTAACAGTGACACGCTCTTCATTCTCCCGGTCGACAAAATGCCAAGAATAAAGCCCAGATGCCCAAACGGCGAGAGAGAACCAGAAAGTTAATCCCAAGCTGGGTCCACAGAAAACAAGTCACCACTAAACTCAGGTGCAGAGACACCGAATGCCCAGTAAACACTGTCAATTTAACCCATGCAATCCCAGGCATACAGATGCCAGGTAATGATGTTTAAAAACGTCATTACCCTCATAGTTACATGCCTCTCATTATCCTGGTCCATGGGAAAACACAAGCCGAGCTTGATCAACTCCGGCTGGGTCATCTCGGGGAGGGTGTTTAATGATGAAAGACCCGAAACACCCCATGATCCATGGATGCATTACTGATGATGTGTCCCAGTGCACACCCGGTCCATTGAACCAAGTGGTGTCGGACCACGATAATGAAAGGCATGGGCCAGATTCACCTGGCTTCACCACACGAGCCTATGCGCCACAGCACCTCATACCTCACCACTCCAAACTCTGCAGCCTTACCTATCCCAGTCACATATACATCCACCAGCCCAACACTCAAACCTAATCCTAAAGTCCAAGGGGGCACACACCCCAAGAAACCCTCGGCACATCTCAGAGATCATGCCACACCACCACAAACCCTAGGCACACCCCGACTAACCCTGGCCACTCCCCCACAAACCCGATTACCTTTGTCAGGAGGGGCAAGATCCAAGAAAGGCAAGTGTTGGACCTGGTTAATGAAGGCGTGGGCCAGATCAAAGTGGCAGGGTCGCGTGAAATTGAATCTCAAGTGAGGAGATCAAAAAGCACAAGAGGGCTGATTTGCCCACTGCCCGCATACTCTCAACCTAACCCTAACCCTAACCCTAACCTAATCCTAAAGTCCAAGGGGGCACACACCCCCACAAACCCTCGGCACATCCCAGAGATCATGCCACACCCCCACAAACCCGAGGCACACCCCGACTAACCCTGGCCACACCCCCACAAACCCGATTACCTTTGTCAGGAGGGGCAAGATCCAAGAAAGGCAAGTGTTGGACCTGGTTAATGAAGGCGTGGGCCAGATCAAAGTGGCAGGGTCGCGTGAAATTGAATCTCGAGTGAGGAGATCAAAAAGCACAAGAGGGCTGATTTGCCCACTGCCCGCATACTCTCAACCTAACCTAACAGTGACACGCTCTTCATTCTCCCGGTCGACAAAATGCCAAGAATAAAGCCCAGATGCCCAAACGGCGAGAGAGAACCAGAAAGTTAAACCCAAGCTGGGTCCACAGAAAACCAGTCACCACTAAACTCAGGTGCAGAGACACCGAATGCCCAGTAAACACTGTCAATTTAACCCATGCAATCCCAGGCATACAGATGCCAGGTAATGATGTTTAAAAACAACATTACCCTCATAGTTACATGCCTCTCATTATCCTGCTCCATGGGAAAACACAAGCCGAGCTTGATCAACTCCGGCTGGGTCATCTCGGGGAGGGTGTTTAATGATGAAAGACCCGAAACACCCGATGATCCGAGGATGCATTACTGATGATGTGTCCCAGTGCACACCCGGTCCATTGAACCAAGTGGTGTCGGACCACGATAATGAAAGGCATGGGCCAGATTCACCTGGCTTCACCACTAAGCCCCATAGAACCTCATACCTCACCACTCAAAACTCTGCAGCCTTACCTATGCCAGTCACACATATACATCCACCAGCCCAACACTCAAACCTAATCCTAAAGTCCAAGGGGGCACACACCCCCACAAACCCTCGGCACATCCCAGAGATCATGCCACACCCCCACAAACCCTAGGCACACCCCGACTAACCCTGGCCACACCCCCACAAACCCGATTACCTTTGTCAGGAGGGGCAAGATCCAAGAAAGGCAAGTGTTGGACCTGGTTAATGAAGGCGTGGGCCAGATCAAAGTGGCAGGGTCGCGTGAAATTGAATCTCAAGTGAGGAGATCAAAAAGCACAAGAGGGCTGATTTGCCCACTGCCCGCATACTCTCAACCTAACCTAACAGTGACACGCTCTTCATTCTCCCGGTCGACAAAATGCCAAGAATAAAGCCCAGATGCCCAAACGGCGAGAGAGAACCAGAAAGTTAATCCCAAGCTGGGTCCACAGAAAACAAGTCACCACTAAACTCAGGTGCAGAGACACCGAATGCCCAGTAAACACTGTCAATTTAACCCATGCAATCCCAGGCATACAGATGCCAGGTAATGATGTTTAAAAACGTCATTACCCTCATAGTTACATGCCTCTCATTATCCTGGTCCATGGGAAAACACAAGCCGAGCTTGATCAACTCCGGCTGGGTCATCTCGGGGAGGGTGTTTAATGATGAAAGACCCGAAACACCCCATGATCCATGGATGCATTACTGATGATGTGTCCCAGTGCACACCCGGTCCATTGAACCAAGTGGTGTCGGACCACGATAATGAAAGGCATGGGCCAGATTCACCTGGCTTCACCACACGAGCCTATGCGCCACAGCACCTCATACCTCACCACTCCAAACTCTGCAGCCTTACCTATCCCAGTCACATATACATCCACCAGCCCAACACTCAAACCTAATCCTAAAGTCCAAGGGGGCACACACCCCAAGAAACCCTCGGCACATCTCAGAGATCATGCCACACCACCACAAACCCTAGGCACACCCCGACTAACCCTGGCCACTCCCCCACAAACCCGATTACCTTTGTCAGGAGGGGCAAGATCCAAGAAAGGCAAGTGTTGGACCTGGTTAATGAAGGCGTGGGCCAGATCAAAGTGGCAGGGTCGCGTGAAATTGAATCTCAAGTGAGGAGATCAAAAAGCACAAGAGGGCTGATTTGCCCACTGCCCGCATACTCTCAACCTAACCTAACAGTGACACGCTCTTCATTCTCCCGGTCGACAAAATGCCAAGAACAAAGCCCAGATGCCCAAACGGCAAGAGAGAACCAGAAAGTTAAACCCAAGCTGGGTCCACAGAAAACAAGCCACCACTAAACTCAGGTGCAGAGACACCGAATGCCCAGTAAACACTGTCAATTTAACCCATTCATCCCCAGGCATACAGATGCCAGGTAATGATGTTTAAAAACGTCATTACCCTCATAGTTACATGCCTCTCATTATGCTGGTCCATGGGAAAACACAAGCCGAGCTTGATCAACTCCGGCTGGGTCATCGCGGGGAGGGTGTTTAATGATGAAAGACCCGAAACACCCCATGATCCGAGGATGCATTACTGATGATGTGTCCCAGTGCACACCCGGTCCATTGAACCAAGTGGTGTCGGACCACGATAATGAAAGGCATGGGCCAGATTCACCTGGCTTCACCACACGAGCCTATGCGCCATAGCACCTCATACCTCACCACTCAAAACTCTGCAGCCTTACCTATCCCCGTCACACATATACATCCACCAGCCCAACACTCAAACCTAATCCTAAAGTCCAAGGAGCACACACACCCACAAACCCTCGGCACATCCCAGAGATCATGCCACACCCCCACAAACCCTAGGCACACCCCGACTAACCCTGGCCACTCCCCCACAAACCCGATTACCTTTGTCAGGAGGGGCAAGATCCAAGAAAGGCAAGTGTTGGACCTGGTTAATGAAGGCGTGGGCCAGATCAAAGTGGCAGGGTCGCGTGAAATTGAATCTCAAGTGAGGAGATCAAAAAGCACAAGAGGGCTGATTTGCCCACTGCCCGCATACTCTCAACCTAACCTAACAGTGACACGCTCTTCATTCTCCCGGTCGACAAAATGCCAAGAACAAAGCCCAGATGCCCAAACGGCAAGAGAGAACCAGAAAGTTAAACCCAAGCTGGGTCCACAGAAAACAAGCCACCACTAAACTCAGGTGCAGAGACACCGAATGCCCAGTAAACACTGTCAATTTAACCCATTCATCCCCAGGCATACAGATGCCAGGTAATGATGTTTAAAAACGTCATTACCCTCATAGTTACATGCCTCTCATTATCCTGGTCCATGGGAAAACACAAGCCGAGCTTGATCAACTCCGGCTGGGTCATCTCGGGGAGGGTGTTTAATGATGAAAGACCCGAAACACCCCATGATCCGAGGATGCATTACTGATGATGTGTCCCAGTGCACACCCGGTCCATTGAACCAAGTGGTGTCGGACCACGATAATGAAAGGCATGGGCCAGATTCACCTGGCTTCACCACATGAGCCTATGCGCCATAGCACCTCATACCTCACCACTCAAAACTCTGCAGCCTTACCTATCCCCGTCACACATATACATCCACCAGCCCAACACTCAAACCTAATCCTAAAGTCCAAGGAGCACACACACCCACAAACCCTCGGCACATCCCAGAGATCATGCCACACCCCCACAAACCCTAGGCACACCCCGACTAACCCTGGCCACTCCCCCACAAACCCGATTACCTTTGTCAGGAGGGGCAAGATCCAAGAAAGGCAAGTGTTGGACCTGGTTAATGAAGGCGTGGGCCAGATCAAAGTGGCAGGGTCGCGTGAAATTGAATCTCAAGTGAGGAGATCAAAAAGCACAAGAGGGCTGATTTGCCCACTGCCCGCATACTCTCAACCTAACCTAACAGTGACACGCTCTTCATTCTCCCGGTCGACAAAATGCCAAGAACAAAGCCCAGATGCCCAAACGGCAAGAGAGAACCAGAAAGTTAAACCCAAGCTGGGTCCACAGAAAACAAGCCACCACTAAACTCAGGTGCAGAGACACCGAATGCCCAGTAAACACTGTCAATTTAACCCATTCATCCCCAGGCATACAGATGCCAGGTAATGATGTTTAAAAACGTCATTACCCTCATAGTTACATGCCTCTCATTATCCTGCTCCATGGGAAAACACAAGCCGAGCTTGATCAACTCCGGCTGGGTCATCTCGGGGAGGGTGTTTAATGATGAAAGACCCGAAACACCCCATGATCCGAGGATGCATTACTGATGATGTGTCCCAGTGCACACCCGGTCCATTGAACCAAGTGGTGTCGGACCACGATAATGAAAGGCATGGGCCAGATTCACCTGGCTTCACCACACGAGCCTATGCGCCATAGCACCTCATACCTCACCACTCAAAACTCTGCAGCCTTACCTATCCCCGTCACACATATACATCCACCAGCCCAACACTCAAACCTAATCCTAAAGTCCAAGGAGCACACACACCCACAAACCCTCGGCACATCCCAGAGATCATGCCACACCCCCACAAACCCTAGGCACACCCCGACTAACCCTGGCCACTCCCCCACAAACCCGATTACCTTTGTCAGGAGGGGCAAGATCCAAGAAAGGCAAGTGTTGGACCTGGTTAATGAAGGCGTGGGCCAGATCAAAGTGGCAGGGTCGCGTGAAATTGAATCTCAAGTGAGGAGATCAAAAAGCACAAGAGGGCTGATTTGCCCACTGCCCGCATACTCTCAACCTAACCTAACAGTGACACGCTCTTCATTCTCCCGGTCGACAAAATGCCAAGAACAAAGCCCAGATGCCCAAACGGCAAGAGAGAACCAGAAAGTTAAACCCAAGCTGGGTCCACAGAAAACAAGCCACCACTAAACTCAGGTGCAGAGACACCGAATGCCCAGTAAACACTGTCAATTTAACCCATTCATCCCCAGGCATACAGATGCCAGGTAATGATGTTTAAAAACGTCATTACCCTCATAGTTACATGCCTCTCATTATGCTGGTCCATGGGAAAACACAAGCCGAGCTTGATCAACTCCGGCTGGGTCATCGCGGGGAGGGTGTTTAATGATGAAAGACCCGAAACACCCCATGATCCGAGGATGCATTACTGATGATGTGTCCCAGTGCACACCCGGTCCATTGAACCAAGTGGTGTCGGACCACGATAATGAAAGGCATGGGCCAGATTCACCTGGCTTCACCACACGAGCCTATGCGCCATAGCACCTCATACCTCACCACTCAAAACTCTGCAGCCTTACCTATCCCCGTCACACATATACATCCACCAGCCCAACACTCAAACCTAATCCTAAAGTCCAAGGAGCACACACACCCACAAACCCTCGGCACATCCCAGAGATCATGCCACACCCCCACAAACCCTAGGCACACCCCGACTAACCCTGGCCACTCCCCCACAAACCCGATTACCTTTGTCAGGAGGGGCAAGATCCAAGAAAGGCAAGTGTTGGACCTGGTTAATGAAGGCGTGGGCCAGATCAAAGTGGCAGGGTCGCGTGAAATTGAATCTCAAGTGAGGAGATCAAAAAGCACAAGAGGGCTGATTTGCCCACTGCCCGCATACTCTCAACCTAACCAAACAGTGACACGCTCTTCCATTCTCCGGTCGACAAAATGCCAAGAACAAAGCCCAGATGCCCAAACGGCGAGAGAGAACCAGAAAGTTAAACCCAAGCTGGGTCCACAGAAAACAAGCCACCACTAAACTCAGGTGCAGAGACACCGAATGCCCAGTAAACACTGTCAATTTAACCCATTCATCCCCAGGCATACAGATGCCAGGTAATGATGTTTAAAAACGTCATTACCCTCATAGTTACATGCCTCTCATTATCCTGGTCCATGGGAAAACACAAGCCGAGCTTGATCAACTCCGGCTGGGTCATCTCGGGGAGGGTGTTTAATGATGAAAGACCCGAAACACCCCATGATCCGAGGATGCATTACTGATGATGTGTCCCAGTGCACACCCGGTCCATTGAACCAAGTGGTGTCGGACCACGATAATGAAAGGCATGGGCCAGATTCACCTGGCTTCACCACATGAGCCTATGCGCCATAGCACCTCATACCTCACCACTCAAAACTCTGCAGCCTTACCTATCCCCGTCACACATATACATCCACCAGCCCAACACTCAAACCTAATCCTAAAGTCCAAGGAGCACACACACCCACAAACCCTCGGCACATCCCAGAGATCATGCCACACCCCCACAAACCCTAGGCACACCCCGACTAACCCTGGCCACTCCCCCACAAACCCGATTACCTTTGTCAGGAGGGGCAAGATCCAAGAAAGGCAAGTGTTGGACCTGGTTAATGAAGGCGTGGGCCAGATCAAAGTGGCAGGGTCGCGTGAAATTGAATCTCAAGTCAGGAGATCAAAAAGCACAAGAGGGCTGATTTGCCCACTGCCCGCATACTCTCAACCTAACCTAACAGTGACACGCTCTTCATTCTCCCGGTCGACAAAATGCCAAGAACAAAGCCCAGATGCCCAAACGGCAAGAGAGAACCAGAAAGTTAAACCCAAGCTGGGTCCACAGAAAACAAGCCACCACTAAACTCAGGTGCAGAGACACCGAATGCCCAGTAAACACTGTCAATTTAACCCATTCATCCCCAGGCATACAGATGCCAGGTAATGATGTTTAAAAACGTCATTACCCTCATAGTTACATGCCTCTCATTATCCTGCTCCATGGGAAAACACAAGCCGAGCTTGATCAACTCCGGCTGGGTCATCTCGGGGAGGGTGTTTAATGATGAAAGACCCGAAACACCCCATGATCCGAGGATGCATTACTGATGATGTGTCCCAGTGCACACCCGGTCCATTGAACCAAGTGGTGTCGGACCACGATAATGAAAGGCATGGGCCAGATTCACCTGGCTTCACCACACGAGCCTATGCGCCATAGCACCTCATACCTCACCACTCAAAACTCTGCAGCCTTACCTATCCCCGTCACACATATACATCCACCAGCCCAACACTCAAACCTAATCCTAAAGTCCAAGGAGCACACACACCCACAAACCCTCGGCACATCCAGAGATCATGCCACACCCCCACAAACCCTAGGCACACCCCGACTAACCCTGGCCACTCCCCCACAAACCCGATTACCTTTGTCAGGAGGGGCAAGATCCAAGAAAGGCAAGTGTTGGACCTGGTTAATGAAGGCGTGGGCTAGATCAAAGTGGCAGGGTCGCGTGAAATTGAATCTCAAGTGAGGAGATCAAAAAGCACAAGAGGGCTGATTTGCCCACTGCCCGCATACTCTCAACCTAACCTAACAGTGACACGCTCTTCATTCTCCCGGTCGACAAAATGCCAAGAACAAAGCCCAGATGCCCAAACGGCAAGAGAGAACCAGAAAGTTAAACCCAAGCTGGGTCCACAGAAAACAAGCCACCACTAAACTCAGGTGCAGAGACACCGAATGCCCAGTAAACACTGTCAATTTAACCCATTCATCCCCAGGCATACAGATGCCAGGTAATGATGTTCAAAAACGTCATTACCCTCATAGTTACATGCCTCTCATTATCCTGGTCCATGGGAAAACACAAGCCGAGCTTGATCAACTCCGGCTGGGTCATCTCGGGGAGGGTGTTTAATGATGAAAGACCCGAAACACCCCATGATCCGAGGATGCATTACTGATGATGTGTCCCAGTGCACACCCGGTCCCATTGAACCAAGTGGTGTCGGACCACGATAATGAAAGGCATGGGCCAGATTCACCTGGCTTCACCACTAAGCCCCATAGAACCTCATACCTCACCACTCAAAACTCTGCAGCCTTACCTATGCCAGTCACACATATACATCCACCAGCCCAACACTCAAACCTAATCCTAAAGTCCAAGGGGGCACACACCCCCACAAACCCTCGGCACATCCCAGAGATCATGCCACACCCCCACAAACCCTAGGCACACCCCGACTAACCCTGGCCACACCCCCACAAACCCGATTACCTTTGTCAGGAGGGGCAAGATCCAAGAAAGGCAAGTGTTGGACCTGGTTAATGAAGGCGTGGGCCAGATCAAAGTGGCAGGGTCGCGTGAAATTGAATCTCAAGTGAGGAGATCAAAAAGCACAAGAGGGCTGATTTGCCCACTGCCCGCATACTCTCAACCTAACCTAACAGTGACACGCTCTTCATTCTCCCGGTCGACAAAATGCCAAGAATAAAGCCCAGATGCCCAAACGGCGAGAGAGAACCAGAAAGTTAATCCCAAGCTGGGTCCACAGAAAACAAGTCACCACTAAACTCAGGTGCAGAGACACCGAATGCCCAGTAAACACTGTCAATTTAACCCATGCAATCCCAGCATACAGATGCCAGGTAATGATGTTTAAAAACGTCATTACCCTCATAGTTACATGCCTCTCATTATCCTGGTCCATGGGAAAACACAAGCCGAGCTTGATCAACTCCGGCTGGGTCATCTCGGGGAGGGTGTTTAATGATGAAAGACCCGAAACACCCCATGATCCATGGATGCGTTACTGATGATGTGTCCCAGTGCACACCCGGTCCATTGAACCAAGTGGTGTCGGACCACGATAATGAAAGGCATGGGCCAGATTCACCTGGCTTCACCACACGAGCCTATGCGCCACAGCACCTCATACCTCACCACTCCAAACTCTGCAGCCTTACCTATCCCAGTCACATATACATCCACCAGCCAACACTCAAACCTAATCCTAAAGTCCAAGGGGGCACACACCCCAAGAAACCCTCGGCACATCTCAGAGATCATGCCACACCACCACAAACCCTAGGCACACCCCGACTAACCCTGGCCACTCCCCCACAAACCCGATTACCTTTGTCAGGAGGGGCAAGATCCAAGAAAGGCAAGTGTTGGACCTGGTTAATGAAGGCGTGGGCCAGATCAAAGTGGCAGGGTCGCGTGAAATTGAATCTCAAGTGAGGAGATCAAAAAGCACAAGAGGGCTGATTTGCCCACTGCCCGCATACTCTCAACCTAACCTAACAGTGACACGCTCTTCATTCTCCCGGTCGACAAAATGCCAAGAACAAAGCCCAGATGCCCAAACGGCAAGAGAGAACCAGAAAGTTAAACCCAAGCTGGGTCCACAGAAAACAAGCCACCACTAAACTCAGGTGCAGAGACACCGAATGCCCAGTAAACACTGTCAATTTAACCCATTCATCCCCAGGCATACAGATGCCAGGTAATGATGTTTAAAAACGTCATTACCCTCATAGTTACATGCCTCTCATTATGCTGGTCCATGGGAAAACACAAGCCGAGCTTGATCAACTCCGGCTGGGTCATCGCGGGGAGGGTGTTTAATGATGAAAGACCCGAAACACCCCATGATCCGAGGATGCATTACTGATGATGTGTCCCCAGTGCACACCCGGTCCATTGAACCAAGTGGTGTCGGACCACGATAATGAAAGGCATGGGCCAGATTCACCTGGCTTCACCACACGAGCCTATGCGCCATAGCACCTCATACCTCACCACTCAAAACTCTGCAGCCTTACCTATCCCCGTCACACATATACATCCACCAGCCCAACACTCAAACCTAATCCTAAAGTCCAAGGAGCACACACACCCACAAACCCTCGGCACATCCCAGAGATCATGCCACACCCCCACAAACCCTAGGCACACCCCGACTAACCCTGGCCACTCCCCCACAAACCCGATTACCTTTGTCAGGAGGGGCAAGATCCAAGAAAGGCAAGTGTTGGACCTGGTTAATGAAGGCGTGGGCCAGATCAAAGTGGCAGGGTCGCGTGAAATTGAATCTCAAGTGAGGAGATCAAAAAGCACAAGAGGGCTGATTTGCCCACTGCCCGCATACTCTCAACCTAACCTAACAGTGACACGCTCTTCATTCTCCCGGTCGACAAAATGCCAAGAACAAAGCCCAGATGCCCAAACGGCAAGAGAGAACCAGAAAGTTAAACCCAAGCTGGGTCCACAGAAAACAAGCCACCACTAAACTCAGGTGCAGAGACACCGAATGCCCAGTAAAACACTGTCAATTTAACCCATTCATCCCCAGCATACAGATGCCAGGTAATGATGTTTAAAAACGTCATTACCCTCATAGTTACATGCCTCTCATTATCCTGGTCCATGGGAAAACACAAGCCGAGCTTGATCAACTCCGGCTGGGTCATCTCGGGGAGGGTGTTTAATGATGAAAGACCCGAAACACCCCATGATCCGAGGATGCATTACTGATGATGTGTCCCAGTGCACACCCGGTCCATTGAACCAAGTGGTGTCGGACCACGATAATGAAAGGCATGGGCCAGATTCACCTGGCTTCACCACATGAGCCTATGCGCCATAGCACCTCATACCTCACCACTCAAAACTCTGCAGCCTTACCTATCCCCGTCACACATATACATCCACCAGCCCAACACTCAAACCTAATCCTAAAGTCCAAGGAGCACACACACCCACAAACCCTCGGCACATCCCAGAGATCATGCCACACCCCCACAAACCCTAGGCACACCCCGACTAACCCTGGCCACTCCCCCACAAACCCGATTACCTTTGTCAGGAGGGGCAAGATCCAAGAAAGGCAAGTGTTGGACCTGGTTAATGAAGGCGTGGGCCAGATCAAAGTGGCAGGGTCGCGTGAAATTGAATCTCAAGTGAGGAGATCAAAAAGCACAAGAGGGCTGATTTGCCCACTGCCCGCATACTCTCAACCTAACCTAACAGTGACACGCTCTTCATTCTCCCGGTCGACAAAATGCCAAGAACAAAGCCCAGATGCCCAAACGGCAAGAGAGAACCAGAAAGTTAAACCCAAGCTGGGTCCACAGAAAACAAGCCACCACTAAACTCAGGTGCAGAGACACCGAATGCCCAGTAAACACTGTCAATTTAACCCATTCATCCCCAGGCATACAGATGCCAGGTAATGATGTTTAAAAACGTCATTACCCTCATAGTTACATGCCTCTCATTATCCTGCTCCATGGGAAAACACAAGCCGAGCTTGATCAACTCCGGCTGGGTCATCTCGGGGAGGGTGTTTAATGATGAAAGACCCGAAACACCCCATGATCCGAGGATGCATTACTGATGATGTGTCCCAGTGCACACCCGGTCCATTGAACCAAGTGGTGTCGGACCACGATAATGAAAGGCATGGGCCAGATTCACCTGGCTTCACCACACGAGCCTATGCGCCATAGCACCTCATACCTCACCACTCAAAACTCTGCAGCCTTACCTATCCCCGTCACACATATACATCCACCAGCCCAACACTCAAACCTAATCCTAAAGTCCAAGGAGCACACACACCCACAAACCCTCGGCACATCCCAGAGATCATGCCACACCCCCACAAACCCTAGGCACACCCCGACTAACCCTGGCCACTCCCCCACAAACCCGATTACCTTTGTCAGGAGGGGCAAGATCCAAGAAAGGCAAGTGTTGGACCTGGTTAATGAAGGCGTGGGCTAGATCAAAGTGGCAGGGTCGCGTGAAATTGAATCTCAAGTGAGGAGATCAAAAAGCACAAGAGGGCTGATTTGCCCACTGCCCGCATACTCTCAACCTAACCTAACAGTGACACGCTCTTCATTCTCCCGGTCGACAAAATGCCAAGAACAAAGCCCAGATGCCCAAACGGCAAGAGAGAACCAGAAAGTTAAACCCAAGCTGGGTCCACAGAAAACAAGCCACCACTAAACTCAGGTGCAGAGACACCGAATGCCCAGTAAACACTGTCAATTTAACCCATTCATCCCCAGGCATACAGATGCCAGGTAATGATGTTCAAAAACGTCATTACCCTCATAGTTACATGCCTCTCATTATCCTGGTCCATGGGAAAACACAAGCCGAGCTTGATCAACTCCGGCTGGGTCATCTCGGGGAGGGTGTTTAATGATGAAAGACCCGAAACACCCCATGATCCGAGGATGCATTACTGATGATGTGTCCCAGTGCACACCCGGTCCATTGAACCAAGTGGTGTCGGACCACGATAATGAAAGGCATGGGCCAGATTCACCTGGCTTCACCACACGAGCCTATGCGCCACAGCACCTCATACCTCACCACTCCAAACTCTGCAGCCTTACCTATCCCAGTCACATATACATCCACCAGCCCAACACTCAAACCTAATCCTAAAGTCCAAGGGGGCACACACCCCAAGAAACCCTCGGCACATCTCAGAGATCATGCCACACCACCACAAACCCTAGGCACACCCCGACTAACCCTGGCCACTCCCCCACAAACCCGATTACCTTTGTCAGGAGGGGCAAGATCCAAGAAAGGCAAGTGTTGGACCTGGTTAATGAAGGCGTGGGCCAGATCAAAGTGGCAGGGTCGCGTGAAATTGAATCTCAAGTGAGGAGATCAAAAAGCACAAGAGGGCTGATTTGCCCACTGCCCGCATACTCTCAACCTAACCTAACAGTGACACGCTCTTCATTCTCCCGGTCGACAAAATGCCAAGAACAAAGCCCAGATGCCCAAACGGCAAGAGAGAACCAGAAAGTTAAACCCAAGCTGGGTCCACAGAAAACAAGCCACCACTAAACTCAGGTGCAGAGACACCGAATGCCCAGTAAACACTGTCAATTTAACCCATTCATCCCCAGGCATACAGATGCCAGGTAATGATGTTTAAAAACGTCATTACCCTCATAGTTACATGCCTCTCATTATGCTGGTCCATGGGAAAACACAAGCCGAGCTTGATCAACTCCGGCTGGGTCATCGCGGGGAGGGTGTTTAATGATGAAAGACCCGAAACACCCCATGATCCGAGGATGCATTACTGATGATGTGTCCCAGTGCACACCCGGTCCATTGAACCAAGTGGTGTCGGACCACGATAATGAAAGGCATGGGCCAGATTCACCTGGCTTCACCACACGAGCCTATGCGCCATAGCACCTCATACCTCACCACTCAAAACTCTGCAGCCTTACCTATCCCCGTCACACATATACATCCACCAGCCCAACACTCAAACCTAATCCTAAAGTCCAAGGAGCACACACACCCACAAACCCTCGGCACATCCCAGAGATCATGCCACACCCCCACAAACCCTAGGCACACCCCGACTAACCCTGGCCACTCCCCCACAAACCCGATTACCTTTGTCAGGAGGGGCAAGATCCAAGAAAGGCAAGTGTTGGACCTGGTTAATGAAGGCGTGGGCCAGATCAAAGTGGCAGGGTCGCGTGAAATTGAATCTCAAGTGAGGAGATCAAAAAGCACAAGAGGGCTGATTTGCCCACTGCCCGCATACTCTCAACCTAACCTAACAGTGACACGCTCTTCATTCTCCCGGTCGACAAAATGCCAAGAACAAAGCCCAGATGCCCAAACGGCAAGAGAGAACCAGAAAGTTAAACCCAAGCTGGGTCCACAGAAAACAAGCCACCACTAAACTCAGGTGCAGAGACACCGAATGCCCAGTAAACACTGTCAATTTAACCCATTCATCCCCAGGCATACAGATGCCAGGTAATGATGTTTAAAAACGTCATTACCCTCATAGTTACATGCCTCTCATTATGCTGGTCCATGGGAAAACACAAGCCGAGCTTGATCAACTCCGGCTGGGTCATCGCGGGGAGGGTGTTTAATGATGAAAGACCCGAAACACCCCATGATCCGAGGATGCATTACTGATGATGTGTCCCAGTGCACACCCGGTCCATTGAACCAAGTGGTGTCGGACCACGATAATGAAAGGCATGGGCCAGATTCACCTGGCTTCACCACACGAGCCTATGCGCCATAGCACCTCATACCTCACCACTCAAAACTCTGCAGCCTTACCTATCCCCGTCACACATATACATCCACCAGCCCAACACTCAAACCTAATCCTAAAGTCCAAGGAGCACACACACCCACAAACCCTCGGCACATCCCAGAGATCATGCACACCCCCACAAACCCTAGGCACACCCCGACTAACCCTGGCCACTCCCCCACAAACCCGATTACCTTTGTCAGGAGGGGCAAGATCCAAGAAAGGCAAGTGTTGGACCTGGTTAATGAAGGCGTGGGCCAGATCAAAGTGGCAGGGTCGCGTGAAATTGAATCTCAAGTGAGGAGATCAAAAAGCACAAGAGGGCTGATTTGCCCACTGCCCGCATACTCTCAACCTAACCTAACAGTGACACGCTCTTCATTCTCCCGGTCGACAAAATGCCAAGAACAAAGCCCAGATGCCCAAACAGCAAGAGAGAACCAGAAAGTTAAACCCAAGCTGGGTCCACAGAAAACAAGCCACCACTAAACTCAGGTGCAGAGACACCGAATGCCCAGTAAACACTGTCAATTTAACCCATTCATCCCCAGGCATACAGATGCCAGGTAATGATGTTTAAAAACGTCATTACCCTCATAGTTACATGCCTCTCATTATCCTGGTCCATGGGAAAACACAAGCCGAGCTTGATCAACTCCGGCTGGGTCATCTCGGGGAGGGTGTTTAATGATGAAAGACCCGAAACACCCCATGATCCGAGGATGCATTACTGATGATGTGTCCCAGTGCACACCCGGTCCATTGAACCAAGTGGTGTCGGACCACGATAATGAAAGGCATGGGCCAGATTCACCTGGCTTCACCACATGAGCCTATGCGCCATAGCACCTCATACCTCACCACTCAAAACTCTGCAGCCTTACCTATCCCCGTCACACATATACATCCACCAGCCCAACACTCAAACCTAATCCTAAAGTCCAAGGAGCACACACACCCACAAACCCTCGGCACATCCCAGAGATCATGCCACACCCCCACAAACCCTAGGCACACCCCGACTAACCCTGGCCACTCCCCCACAAACCCGATTACCTTTGTCAGGAGGGGCAAGATCCAAGAAAGGCAAGTGTTGGACCTGGTTAATGAAGGCGTGGGCCAGATCAAAGTGGCAGGGTCGCGTGAAATTGAATCTCAAGTGAGGAGATCAAAAAGCACAAGAGGGCTGATTTGCCCACTGCCCGCATACTCTCAACCTAACCTAACAGTGACACGCTCTTCATTCTCCCGGTCGACAAAATGCCAAGAACAAAGCCCAGATGCCCAAACGGCAAGAGAGAACCAGAAAGTTAAACCCAAGCTGGGTCCACAGAAAACAAGCCACCACTAAACTCAGGTGCAGAGACACCGAATGCCCAGTAAACACTGTCAATTTAACCCATTCATCCCCAGGCATACAGATGCCAGGTAATGATGTTTAAAAACGTCATTACCCTCATAGTTACATGCCTCTCATTATCCTGGTCCATGGGAAAACACAAGCCGAGCTTGATCAACTCCGGCTGGGTCATCTCGGGGAGGGTGGTTAATGATGAAAGACCCGAAACACCCCATGATCCGAGGATGCATTACTGATGATGTGTCCCAGTGCACACCCGGTCCATTGAACCAAGTGGTGTCGGACCACGATAATGAAAGGCATGGGCCAGATTCACCTGGCTTCACCACACGAGCCTATGCGCCATAGCACCTCATACCTCACCACTCAAAACTCTGCAGCCTTACCTATCCCCGTCACACATATACATCCACCAGCCCAACACTCAAACCTAATCCTAAAGTCCAAGGAGCACACACACCCACAAACCCTCGGCACATCCCAGAGATCATGCCACACCCCCACAAACCCTAGGCACACCCCGACTAACCCTGGCCACTCCCCCACAAACCCGATTACCTTTGTCAGGAGGGGCAAGATCCAAGAAAGGCAAGTGTTGGACCTGGTTAATGAAGGCGTGGGCTAGATCAAAGTGGCAGGGTCGCGTGAAATTGAATCTCAAGTGAGGAGATCAAAAAGCACAAGAGGGCTGATTTGCCCACTGCCCGCATACTCTCAACCTAACCTAACAGTGACACGCTCTTCATTCTCCCGGTCGACAAAATGCCAAGAACAAAGCCCAGATGCCCAAACGGCGAGAGAGAACCAGAAAGTTAAACCCAAGCTGGGTCCACAGAAAACAAGCCACCACTAAACTCAGGTGCAGAGACACCGAATGCCCAGTAAACACTGTCAATTTAACCCATTCATCCCCAGGCATACAGATGCCAGGTAATGATGTTCAAAAACGTCATTACCCTCATAGTTACATGCCTCTCATTATCCTGGTCCATGGGAAAACACAAGCCGAGCTTGATCAACTCCGGCTGGGTCATCTCGGGGAGGGTGTTTAATGATGAAAGACCCGAAACACCCCATGATCCGAGGATGCATTACTGATGATGTGTCCCAGTGCACACCCGGTCCATTGAACCAAGTGGTGTCGGACCACGATAATGAAAGGCATGGGCCAGATTCACCTGGCTTCACCACTAAGCCCCATAGAACCTCATACCTCACCACTCAAAACTCTGCAGCCTTACCTATCCCAGTCACACATATACATCCACCAGCCCAACACTCAAACCTAATCCTAAAGTCCAAGGGGGCACACACCCCCACAAACCCTCGGCACATCCCAGAGATCATGCCACACCCCCACAAACCCTAGGCACACCCCGACTAACCCTGGCCACACCCCCACAAACCCGATTACCTTTGTCAGGAGGGGCAAGATCCAAGAAAGGCAAGTGTTGGACCTGGTTAATGAAGGCGTGGGCCAGATCAAAGTGGCAGGGTCGCGTGAAATTGAATCTCAAGTGAGGAGATCAAAAAGCACAAGAGGGCTGATTTGCCCACTGCCCGCATACTCTCAACCTAACCTAACAGTGACACGCTCTTCATTCTCCCGGTCGACAAAATGCCAAGAATAAAGCCCAGATGCCCAAACGGCGAGAGAGAACCAGAAAGTTAATCCCAAGCTGGGTCCACAGAAAACAAGTCACCACTAAACTCAGGTGCAGAGACACCGAATGCCCAGTAAACACTGTCAATTTAACCCATGCAATCCCAGGCATACAGATGCCAGGTAATGATGTTTAAAAACGTCATTACCCTCATAGTTACATGCCTCTCATTATCCTGGTCCATGGGAAAACACAAGCCGAGCTTGATCAACTCCGGCTGGGTCATCTCGGGGAGGGTGTTTAATGATGAAAGACCCGAAACACCCCATGATCCGAGGATGCATTACTGATGATGTGTCCCAGTGCACACCCGGTCCATTGAACCAAGTGGTGTCGGACCACGATAATGAAAGGCATGGGCCAGATTCACCTGGCTTCACCACACGAGCCTATGCGCCACAGCACCTCATACCTCACCACTCCAAACTCTGCAGCCTTACCTATCCCAGTCACATATACATCCACCAGCCCAACACTCAAACCTAATCCTAAAGTCCAAGGGGGCACACACCCCAAGAAACCCTCGGCACATCTCAGAGATCATGCCACACCACCACAAACCCTAGGCACACCCCGACTAACCCTGGCCACTCCCCCACAAACCCGATTACCTTTGTCAGGAGGGGCAAGATCCAAGAAAGGCAAGTGTTGGACCTGGTTAATGAAGGCGTGGGCCAGATCAAAGTGGCAGGGTCGCGTGAAATTGAATCTCAAGTGAGGAGATCAAAAAGCACAAGAGGGCTGATTTGCCCACTGCCCGCATACTCTCAACCTAACCTAACAGTGACACGCTCTTCATTCTCCCGGTCGACAAAATGCCAAGAACAAAGCCCAGATGCCCAAACGGCAAGAGAGAACCAGAAAGTTAAACCCAAGCTGGGTCCACAGAAAACAAGCCACCACTAAACTCAGGTGCAGAGACACCGAATGCCCAGTAAACACTGTCAATTTAACCCATTCATCCCCAGGCATACAGATGCCAGGTAATGATGTTTAAAAACGTCATTACCCTCATAGTTACATGCCTCTCATTATCCTGGTCCATGGGAAAACACAAGCCGAGCTTGATCAAGTCCGGCTGGGTCATCTCGGGGAGGGTGTTTAATGATGAAAGACCCGAAACACCCCATGATCCGAGGATGCATTACTGATGATGTGTCCCAGTGCACACCCGGTCCATTGAACCAAGTGGTGTCGGACCACGATAATGAAAGGCATGGGCCAGATTCACCTGGCTTCACCACACGAGCCTATGCGCCATAGCACCTCATACCTCACCACTCAAAACTCTGCAGCCTTACCTATCCCCGTCACACATATACATCCACCAGCCCAACACTCAAACCTAATCCTAAAGTCCAAGGAGCACACACACCCACAAACCCTCGGCACATCCCAGAGATCATGCCACACCCCCACAAACCCTAGGCACACCCCGACTAACCCTGGCCACTCCCCCACAAACCCGATTACCTTTATCAGGAGGGGCAAGATCCAAGAAAGGCAAGTGTTGGACCTGGTTAATGAAGGCGTGGGCCAGATCAAAGTGGCAGGGTCGCGTGAAATTGAATCTCAAGTGAGGAGATCAAAAAGCACAAGAGGGCTGATTTGCCCACTGCCCGCATACTCTCAACCTAACCTAACAGTGACACGCTCTTCATTCTCCCGGTCGACAAAATGCCAAGAACAAAGCCCAGATGCCCAAACGGCAAGAGAGAACCAGAAAGTTAAACCCAAGCTGGGTCCACAGAAAACAAGCCACCACTAAACTCAGGTGCAGAGACACCGAATGCCCAGTAAACACTGTCAATTTAACCCATTCATCCCCAGGCATACAGATGCCAGGTAATGATGTTTAAAAACGTCATTACCCTCATAGTTACATGCCTCTCATTATCCTGGTCCATGGGAAAACACAAGCCGAGCTTGATCAACTCCGGCTGGGTCATCTCGGGGAGGGTGTTTAATGATGAAAGACCCGAAACACCCCATGATCCGAGGATGCATTACTGATGATGTGTCCCAGTGCACACCCGGTCCATTGAACCAAGTGGTGTCGGACCACGATAATGAAAGGCATGGGCCAGATTCACCTGGCTTCACCACATGAGCCTATGCGCCATAGCACCTCATACCTCACCACTCAAAACTCTGCAGCCTTACCTATCCCCGTCACACATATACATCCACCAGCCCAACACTCAAACCTAATCCTAAAGTCCAAGGAGCACACACACCCACAAACCCTCGGCACATCCCAGAGATCATGCCACACCCCCACAAACCCTAGGCACACCCCGACTAACCCTGGCCACTCCCCCACAAACCCGATTACCTTTGTCAGGAGGGGCAAGATCCAAGAAAGGCAAGTGTTGGACCTGGTTAATGAAGGCGTGGGCCAGATCAAAGTGGCAGGGTCGCGTGAAATTGAATCTCAAGTGAGGAGATCAAAAAGCACAAGAGGGCTGATTTGCCCACTGCCCGCATACTCTCAACCTAACCTAACAGTGACACGCTCTTCATTCTCCCGGTCGACAAAATGCCAAGAACAAAGCCCAGATGCCCAAACGGCAAGAGAGAACCAGAAAGTTAAACCCAAGCTGGGTCCACAGAAAACAAGCCACCACTAAACTCAGGTGCAGAGACACCGAATGCCCAGTAAACACTGTCAATTTAACCCATTCATCCCCAGGCATACAGATGCCAGGTAATGATGTTTAAAAACGTCATTACCCTCATAGTTACATGCCTCTCATTATCCTGGTCCATGGGAAAACACAAGCCGAGCTTGATCAACTCCGGCTGGGTCATCTCGGGGAGGGTGTTTAATGATGAAAGACCCGAAACACCCCATGATCCGAGGATGCATTACTGATGATGTGTCCCAGTGCACACCCGGTCCATTGAACCAAGTGGTGTCGGACCACGATAATGAAAGGCATGGGCCAGATTCACCTGGCTTCACCACACGAGCCTATGCGCCATAGCACCTCATACCTCACCACTCAAAACTCTGCAGCCTTACCTATCCCCGTCACACATATACATCCACCAGCCCAACACTCAAACCTAATCCTAAAGTCCAAGGAGCACACACACCCACAAACCCTCGGCACATCCCAGAGATCATGCCACACCCCCACAAACCCTAGGCACACCCCGACTAACCCTGGCCACTCCCCCACAAACCCGATTACCTTTGTCAGGAGGGGCAAGATCCAAGAAAGGCAAGTGTTGGACCTGGTTAATGAAGGCGTGGGCCAGATCAAAGTGGCAGGGTCGCGTGAAATTGAAACTCAAGTGAGGAGATCAAAAAGCACAAGAGGGCTGATTTGCCCACTGCCCGCATACTCTCAACCTAACCTAACAGTGACACGCTCTTCATTCTCCCGGTCGACAAAATGCCAAGAACAAAGCCCAGATGCCCAAACGGCGAGAGAGAACCAGAAAGTTAAACCCAAGCTGGGTCCACAGAAAACAAGCCACCACTAAACTCAGGTGCAGAGACACCGAATGCCCAGTAAACACTGTCAATTTAACCCATTCATCCCCAGGCATACAGATGCCAGGTAATGATGTTCAAAAACGTCATTACCCTCATAGTTACATGCCTCTCATTATCCTGGTCCATGGGAAAACACAAGCCGAGCTTGATCAACTCCGGCTGGGTCATCTCGGGGAGGGTGTTTAATGATGAAAGACCCGAAACACCCGATGATCCGAGGATGCATTACTGATGATGTGTCCCAGTGCACACCCGGTCCATTGAACCAAGTGGTGTCGGACCACGATAATGAAAGGCATGGGCCAGATTCACCTGGCTTCACCACGTGAGCCTATGCGCCACAGCACCTCATACCTCACCACTCTAAACTCTGCAGCCTTACCTATCCCAGTCACATATACATCCACCAGCCCAACACTCAAACCTAATCCTAAAGTCCAAGGGGGCACACACCCCCACAAACCCTCGGCACATCCCAGAGATCATGCCACACCCCCACAAACCCTAGGCACACCCCGACTAACCCTGGCCACTCCCCCACAAACCCGATTACCTTTGTCAGGAGGGGCAAGATCCAAGAAAGGCAAGTGTTGGACCTGGTTAATGAAGGCGTGGGCCAGATCAAAGTGGCAGGGTCGCGTGAAATTGAATCTCAAGTGAGGAGATCAAAAAGCACAAGAGGGCTGATTTGCCCACTGCCCGCATACTCTCAACCTAACCTAACAGTGACACGCTCTTCATTCTCCCGGTCGACAAAATGCCAAGAACAAAGCCCAGATGCCCAAACGGCGAGAGAGAACCAGAAAGTTAAACCCAAGCTGGGTCCACAGAAAACAAGCCACCACTAAACTCAGGTGCAGAGACACCGAATGCCCAGTAAACACTGTCAATTTAACCCATTCATCCCCAGGCATACAGATGCCAGGTAATGATGTTCAAAAACGTCATTACCCTCATAGTTACATGCCTCTCATTATCCTGGTCCATGGGAAAACACAAGCCGAGCTTGATCAACTCCGGCTGGGTCATCTCGGGGAGGGTGTTTAATGATGAAAGACCCGAAACACCCCATGATCCGAGGATGCATTACTGATGATGTGTCCCAGTGCACACCCGGTCCATTGAACCAAGTGGTGTCGGACCACGATAATGAAAGGCATGGGCCAGATTCACCTGGCTTCACCACGTGAGCCTATGCGCCACAGCACCTCATACCTCACCACTCTAAACTCTGCAGCCTTACCTATCCCAGTCACATATACATCCACCAGCCCAACACTCAAACCTAATCCTAAAGTCCAAGGGGGCACACACCCCCACAAACCCTCGGCACATCCCAGAGATCATGCCACACCCCCACAAACCCTAGGCACACCCCGACTAACCCTGGCCACTCCCCCACAAACCCGATTACCTTTGTCAGGAGGGGCAAGATCCAAGAAAGGCAAGTGTTGGACCTGGTTAATGAAGGCGTGGGCCAGATCAAAGTGGCAGGGTCGCGTGAAATTGAATCTCAAGTGAGGAGATCAAAAAGCACAAGAGGGCTGATTTGCCCACTGCCCGCATACTCTCAACCTAACCTAACAGTGACACGCTCTTCATTCTCCCGGTCGACAAAATGCCAAGAACAAAGCCCAGATGCCCAAACGGCGAGAGAGAACCAGAAAGTTAAACCCAAGCTGGGTCCACAGAAAACAAGCCACCACTAAACTCAGGTGCAGAGACACCGAATGCCCAGTAAACACTGTCAATTTAACCCATTCATCCCCAGGCATACAGATGCCAGGTAATGATGTTCAAAAACGTCATTACCCTCATAGTTACATGCCTCTCATTATCCTGGTCCATGGGAAAACACAAGCCGAGCTTGATCAACTCCGGCTGGGTCATCTCGGGGAGGGTGTTTAATGATGAAAGACCCGAAACACCCGATGATCCGAGGATGCATTACTGATGATGTGTCCCAGTGCACACCCGGTCCATTGAACCAAGTGGTGTCGGACCACGATAATGAAAGGCATGGGCCAGATTCACCTGGCTTCACCACGTGAGCCTATGCGCCACAGCACCTCATACCTCACCACTCTAAACTCTGCAGCCTTACCTATCCCAGTCACATATACATCCACCAGCCCAACACTCAAACCTAATCCTAAAGTCCAAGGGGGCACACACCCCCACAAACCCTCGGCACATCCCAGAGATCATGCCACACCCCCACAAACCCTAGGCACACCCCGACTAACCCTGGCCACTCCCCCACAAACCCGATTACCTTTGTCAGGAGGGGCAAGATCCAAGAAAGGCAAGTGTTGGACCTGGTTAATGAAGGCGTGGGCCAGATCAAAGTGGGAGGGTCGCGTGAAATTGAATCTCAAGTGAGGAGATCAAAAAGCACAAGAGGGCTGATTTGCCCACTGCCCGCATACTCTCAACCTAACCTAACAGTGACACGCTCTTCATTCTCCCGGTCGACAAAATGCCAAGAACAAAGCCCAGATGCCCAAACGGCAAGAGAGAACCAGAAAGTTAAACCCAAGCTGGGTCCACAGAAAACAAGCCACCACTAAACTCAGGTGCAGAGACACCGAATGCCCAGTAAACACTGTCAATTTAACCCATTCATCCCCAGGCATACAGATGCCAGGTAATGATGTTCAAAAACGTCATTACCCTCATAGTTACATGCCTCTCATTATCCTGGTCCATGGGAAAACACAAGCCGAGCTTGATCAACTCCGGCTGGGTCATCTCGGGGAGGGTGTTTAATGATGAAAGACCCGAAACACCCGATGATCCGAGGATGCATTACTGATGATGTGTCCCAGTGCACACCCGGTCCATTGAACCAAGTGGTGTCGGACCACGATAATGAAAGGCATGGGCCAGATTCACCTGGCTTCACCACGTGAGCCTATGCGCCACAGCACCTCATACCTCACCACTCTAAACTCTGCAGCCTTACCTATCCCAGTCACATATACATCCACCAGCCCAACACTCAAACCTAATCCTAAAGTCCAAGGGGGCACACACCCCCACAAACCCTCGGCACATCCCAGAGATCATGCCACACCCCCACAAACCCCAGGCACACCCCGACTAACCCTGGCCACTCCCCCACAAACCCGATTACCTTTGTCAGGAGGGGCAAGATCCAAGAAAGGCAAGTGTTGGACCTGGTTAATGAAGGCGTGGGCCAGATCAAAGTGGCAGGGTCGCGTGAAATTGAATCTCAAGTGAGGAGATCAAAAAGCACAAGAGGGCTGATTTGCCCACTGCCCGCATACTCTCAACCTAACCCTAACCCTAACCCTAACCCTAACCCTAACCCTAACCCTAACCCTAATGCGAGGGCTGATTTGCCCACTGCCCGCATACTCTCAACCTAACCCTAACCCTAACCCTAACCTAATCCTAAAGTCCAAGGGGGCACACACCCCCACAAACCCTCGGCACATCCCAGAGATCATGCCACACCCCCACAAACCCTAGGCACACCCCGACTAACCCTGGCCACACCCCCACAAACCCGATTACCTTTGTCAGGAGGGGCAAGATCCAAGAAAGGCAAGTGTTGGACCTGGTTAATGAAGGCGTGGGCCAGATCAAAGTGGCAGGGTCGCGTGAAATTGAATCTCAAGTGAGGAGATCAAAAAGCACAAGAGGGCTGATTTGCCCACTGCCCGCATACTCTCAACCTAACCTAACAGTGACACGCTCTTCATTCTCCCGGTCGACAAAATGCCAAGAATAAAGCCCAGATGCCCAAACGGCGAGAGAGAACCAGAAAGTTAATCCCAAGCTGGGTCCACAGAAAACAAGTCACCACTAAACTCAGGTGCAGAGACACCGAATGCCCAGTAAACACTGTCAATTTAACCCATGCAATCCCAGGCATACAGATGCCAGGTAATGATGTTTAAAAACGTCATTACCCTCATAGTTACATGCCTCTCATTATCCTGGTCCATGGGAAAACACAAGCCGAGCTTGATCAACTCCGGCTGGGTCATCTCGGGGAGGGTGTTTAATGATGAAAGACCCGAAACACCCCATGATCCGAGGATGCATTACTGATGATGTGTCCCAGTGCACACCCGGTCCATTGAACCAAGTGGTGTCGGACCACGATAATGAAAGGCATGGGCCAGATTCACCTGGCTTCACCACACGAGCCTATGCGCCACAGCACCTCATACCTCACCACTCCAAACTCTGCAGCCTTACCTATCCCAGTCACATATACATCCACCAGCCCAACACTCAAACCTAATCCTAAAGTCCAAGGGGGCACACACCCCCACAAACCCTCGGCACATCTCAGAGATCATGCCACACCACCACAAACCCTAGGCACACCCCGACTAACCCTGGCCACTCCCCCACAAACCCGATTACCTTTGTCAGGAGGGGCAAGATCCAAGAAAGGCAAGTGTTGGACCTGGTTAATGAAGGCGTGGGCCAGATCAAAGTGGCAGGGTCGCGTGAAATTGAATCTCAAGTGAGGAGATCAAAAAGCACAAGAGGGCTGATTTGCCCACTGCCCGCATACTCTCAACCTAACCTAACAGTGACACGCTCTTCATTCTCCCGGTCGACAAAATGCCAAGAACAAAGCCCAGATGCCCAAACGGCAAGAGAGAACCAGAAAGTTAAACCCAAGCTGGGTCCACAGAAAACAAGCCACCACTAAACTCAGGTGCAGAGACACCGAATGCCCAGTAAACACTGTCAATTTAACCCATTCATCCCCAGGCATACAGATGCCAGGTAATGATGTTTAAAAACAACATTACCCTCATAGTTACATGCAATCCCAGGCATACAGATGCCAGGTAATGATGTTTAAAAACAACATTACCCTCATAGTTACATGCAATCCCAGGCATACAGATGCCAGGTAATGATGTTTAAAAACAACATTACCCTCATAGTTACATGCCTCTCATTTTCCTGGTCCATGGGAAAACACAAGCCGAGCTTGATCAACTCCGGCTGGGTCATCTCGGGGAGGGTGTTTAATGATGAAAGACCCGAAACACCCCATGATCCGAGGATGCATTACTGATGATGTGTTCCAGTGCACACCCGGTCCATTGAACCAAGTGGTGTCGGACCACGATAATGAAAGGCATGGGCCAGATTCACCTGGCTTGACCACATGAGCCTATGCGCCACAGCACCTCATACCTCACCACTCCAAACTCTGCAGCCTTACCTATCCCAGTCACACATATACATCCACCAGCCCAACACTCAAACCTAATCCTAAAGTCCAAGGGGGCACACACCCCCACAAACCCTCGGCACATCCCAGAGATGATGCCACACCCCCACAAACCCTAGGCACACCCCGACTAACCCTGGCCACTCCCCCACAAACCCGATTACCTTTGTCAGGAGGGGCAAGATCCAAGAAAGGCAAGTGTTGGACCTGGTTAATGAAGGCGTGGGCCAGATCAAAGTGGCAGGGTCGCGTGAAATTGAATCTCAAGTGAGGAGATCAAAAAGCACAAGAGGGCTGATTTGCCCACTGCCCGCATACTCTCAACCTAACCTAACAGTGACACGCTCTTCATTCTCCCGGTCGACAAAATGCCAAGAACAAAGCCCAGATGCCCAAACGGCAAGAGAGAACCAGAAGGTTAAACCCAAGCTGTGTCCACAGAAAACAAGTCACCACTAAACTCAGGTGCAGAGACACCGAATGCCCAGTAAACACTGTCAATTTAACCCATGCAATCCCAGGCATACAGATGCCAGGTAATGATGTTTAAAAACAACATTACCCTCATAGTTACATGCCTCTCATTTTCCTGGTCCATGGGAAAACACAAGCCGAGCTTGATCAACTCCGGCTGGGTCATCTCGGGGAGGGTGTTTAATGATGACACCCCATGATCCGAGGATGCATTACTGATGATGTGTTCCAGTGCACACCCGGTCCATTGAACCAAGTGGTGTCGGACCACGATAATGAAAGGCATGGGCCAGATTCACCTGGCTTGACCACATGAGCCTATGCGCCACAGCACCTCATACCTCACCACTCCAAACTCTGCAGCCTTACCTATCCCAGTCACACATATACATCCACCAGCCCAACACTCAAACCTAATCCTAAAGTCCAAGGGGGCACACACCCCCACAAACCCTCGGCACATCCCAGAGATGATGCCACACCCCCACAAACCCTAGGCACACCCCGACTAACCCTGGCCACTCCCCCACAAACCCGATTACCTTTGTCAGGAGGGGCAAGATCCAAGAAAGGCAAGTGTTGGACCTGGTTAATGAAGGCGTGGGCCAGATCAAAGTGGCAGGGTCGCGTGAAATTGAATCTCAAGTGAGGAGATCAAAAAGCACAAGAGGGCTGATTTGCCCACTGCCCGCATACTCTCAACCTAACCTAACAGTGACACGCTCTTCATTCTCCCGGTCGACAAAATGCCAAGAACAAAGCCCAGATGCCCAAACGGCAAGAGAGAACCAGAAGGTTAAACCCAAGCTGTGTCCACAGAAAACAAGTCACCACTAAACTCAGGTGCAGAGACACCGAATGCCCAGTAAACACTGTCAATTTAACCCATGCAATCCCAGGCATACAGATGCCAGGTAATGATGTTTAAAAACAACATTACCCTCATAGTTACATGCCTCTCATTTTCCTGGTCCATGGGAAAACACAAGCCGAGCTTGATCAACTCCGGCTGGGTCATCTCGGGGAGGGTGTTTAATGATGAAAGACCCGAAACACCCCATGATCCGAGGATGCATTACTGATGATGTGTTCCAGTGCACACCCGGTCCATTGAACCAAGTGGTGTCGGACCACGATAATGAAAGGCATGGGCCAGATTCACCTGGCTTGACCACATGAGCCTATGCGCCACAGCACCTCATACCTCACCACTCCAAACTCTGCAGCCTTACCTATCCCAGTCACACATATACATCCACCAGCCCAACACTCAAAAAAAAAACACACCTAATCCTAAAGTCCAAGGGGGCACACACCCCCACAAACCCTCGGCACATCCCAGAGATGATGCCACACCCCCACAAACCCTAGGCACACCCCGACTAACCCTGGCCACTCCCCCACAAACCCGATTACCTTTGTCAGGAGGGGCAAGATCCAAGAAAGGCAAGTGTTGGACCTGGTTAATGAAGGCGTGGGCCAGATCAAAGTGGCAGGGTCGCGTGAAATTGAATCTCAAGTGAGGAGATCAAAAAGCACAAGAGGGCTGATTTGCCCACTGCCCGCATACTCTCAACCTAACCCTAACCCTAATGCGAGGGCTGATTTGCCCACTGCCCGCATACTCTCAACCTAACCCTAACCCTAACCCTAACCTAATCCTAAAGTCCAAGGGGGCACACACCCCCACAAACCCTCGGCACATCCCAGAGATCATGCCACACCCCCACAAACCCTAGGCACACCCCGACTAACCCTGGCCACACCCCCACAAACCCGATTACCTTTGTCAGGAGGGGCAAGATCCAAGAAAGGCAAGTGTTGGACCTGGTTAATGAAGGCGTGGGCCAGATCAAAGTGGCAGGGTCGCGTGAAATTGAATCTCAAGTGAGGAGATCAAAAAGCACAAGAGGGCTGATTTGCCCACTGCCCGCATACTCTCAACCTAACCTAACAGTGACACGCTCTTCATTCTCCCGGTCGACAAAATGCCAAGAATAAAGCCCAGATGCCCAAACGGCAAGAGAGAACCAGAAAGTTAATCCCAAGCTGGGTCCACAGAAAACAAGTCACCACTAAACTCAGGTGCAGAGACACCGAATGCCCAGTAAACACTGTCAATTTAACCCATGCAATCCCAGGCATACAGATGCCAGGTAATGATGTTTAAAAACGTCATTACCCTCATAGTTACATGCCTCTCATTATCCTGGTCCATGGGAAAACACAAGCCGAGCTTGATCAACTCCGGCTGGGTCATCTCGGGGAGGGTGTTTAATGATGAAAGACCCGAAACACCCCATGATCCGAGGATGCATTACTGATGATGTGTCCCAGTGCACACCCGGTCCATTGAACCAAGTGGTGTCGGACCACGATAATGAAAGGCATGGGCCAGATTCACCTGGCTTCACCACACGAGCCTATGCGCCACAGCACCTCATACCTCACCACTCCAAACTCTGCAGCCTTACCTATCCCAGTCACATATACATCCACCAGCCCAACACTCAAACCTAATCCTAAAGTCCAAGGGGGCACACACCCCCACAAACCCTCGGCACATCTCAGAGATCATGCCACACCACCACAAACCCTAGGCACACCCCGACTAACCCTGGCCACTCCCCCACAAACCCGATTACCTTTGTCAGGAGGGGCAAGATCCAAGAAAGGCAAGTGTTGGACCTGGTTAATGAAGGCGTGGGCCAGATCAAAGTGGCAGGGTCGCGTGAAATTGAATCTCAAGTGAGGAGATCAAAAAGCACAAGAGGGCTGATTTGCCCACTGCCCGCATACTCTCAACCTAACCTAACAGTGACACGCTCTTCATTCTCCCGGTCGACAAAATGCCAAGAACAAAGCCCAGATGCCCAAACGGCAAGAGAGAACCAGAAAGTTAAACCCAAGCTGGGTCCACAGAAAACAAGCCACCACTAAACTCAGGTGCAGAGACACCGAATGCCCAGTAAACACTGTCAATTTAACCCATTCATCCCCAGGCATACAGATGCCAGGTAATGATGTTTAAAAACGTCATTACCCTCATAGTTACATGCCTCTCATTATCCTGGTCCATGGGAAAACACAAGCCGAGCTTGATCAACTCCGGCTGGGTCATCTCGGGGAGGGTGTTTAATGATGAAAGACCCGAAACACCCCATGATCCGAGGATGCATTACTGATGATGTGTCCCAGTGCACACCCGGTCCATTGAACCAAGTGGTGTCGGACCACGATAATGAAAGGCATGGGCCAGATTCACCTGGCTTCACCACACGAGCCTATGCGCCATAGCACCTCATACCTCACCACTCAAAACTCTGCAGCCTTACCTATCCCCGTCACACATATACATCCACCAGCCCAACACTCAAACCTAATCCTAAAGTCCAAGGAGCACACACACCCACAAACCCTCGGCACATCCCAGAGATCATGCCACACCCCCACAAACCCTAGGCACACCCCGACTAACCCTGGCCACTCCCCCACAAACCCGATTACCTTTGTCAGGAGGGGCAAGATCCAAGAAAGGCAAGTGTTGGACCTGGTTAATGAAGGCGTGGGCCAGATCAAAGTGGCAGGGTCGCGTGAAATTGAATCTCAAGTGAGGAGATCAAAAAGCACAAGAGGGCTGATTTGCCCACTGCCCGCATACTCTCAACCTAACCTAACAGTGACACGCTCTTCATTCTCCCGGTCGACAAAATGCCAAGAACAAAGCCCAGATGCCCAAACGGCAAGAGAGAACCAGAAAGTTAAACCCAAGCTGGGTCCACAGAAAACAAGCCACCACTAAACTCAGGTGCAGAGACACCGAATGCCCAGTAAACACTGTCAATTTAACCCATTCATCCCCAGGCATACAGATGCCAGGTAATGATGTTTAAAAACGTCATTACCCTCATAGTTACATGCCTCTCATTATCCTGGTCCATGGGAAAACACAAGCCGAGCTTGATCAACTCCGGCTGGGTCATCTCGGGGAGGGTGTTTAATGATGAAAGACCCGAAACACCCCATGATCCGAGGATGCATTACTGATGATGTGTCCCAGTGCACACCCGGTCCATTGAACCAAGTGGTGTCGGACCACGATAATGAAAGGCATGGGCCAGATTCACCTGGCTTCACCACACGAGCCTATGCGCCATAGCACCTCATACCTCACCACTCAAAACTCTGCAGCCTTACCTATCCCCGTCACACATATACATCCACCAGCCCAACACTCAAACCTAATCCTAAAGTCCAAGGAGCACACACACCCACAAACCCTCGGCACATCCCAGAGATCATGCCACACCCCCACAAACCCTAGGCACACCCCGACTAACCCTGGCCACTCCCCCACAAACCCGATTACCTTTGTCAGGAGGGGCAAGATCCAAGAAAGGCAAGTGTTGGACCTGGTTAATGAAGGCGTGGGCCAGATCAAAGTGGCAGGGTCGCGTGAAATTGAATCTCAAGTGAGGAGATCAAAAAGCACAAGAGGGCTGATTTGCCCACTGCCCGCATACTCTCAACCTAACCTAACAGTGACACGCTCTTCATTCTCCCGGTCGACAAAATGCCAAGAACAAAGCCCAGATGCCCAAACGGCAAGAGAGAACCAGAAAGTTAAACCCAAGCTGGGTCCACAGAAAACAAGCCACCACTAAACTCAGGTGCAGAGACACCGAATGCCCAGTAAACACTGTCAATTTAACCCATTCATCCCCAGGCATACAGATGCCAGGTAATGATGTTTAAAAACGTCATTACCCTCATAGTTACATGCCTCTCATTATCCTGGTCCATGGGAAAACACAAGCCGAGCTTGATCAACTCCGGCTGGGTCATCTCGGGGAGGGTGTTTAATGATGAAAGACCCGAAACACCCCATGATCCGAGGATGCATTACTGATGATGTGTCCCAGTGCACACCCGGTCCATTGAACCAAGTGGTGTCGGACCACGATAATGAAAGGCATGGGCCAGATTAACCTGGCTTCACCACACGAGCCTATGCGCCATAGCACCTCATACCTCACCACTCAAAACTCTGCAGCCTTACCTATCCCCGTCACACATATACATCCACCAGCCCAACACTCAAACCTAATCCTAAAGTCCAAGGAGCACACACACCCACAAACCCTCGGCACATCCCAGAGATCATGCCACACCCCCACAAACCCTAGGCACACCCCGACTAACCCTGGCCACTCCCCCACAAACCCGATTACCTTTGTCAGGAGGGGCAAGATCCAAGAAAGGCAAGTGTTGGACCTGGTTAATGAAGGCGTGGGCCAGATCAAAGTGGCAGGGTCGCGTGAAATTGAATCTCAAGTGAGGAGATCAAAAAGCACAAGAGGGCTGATTTGCCCACTGCCCGCATACTCTCAACCTAACCTAACAGTGACACGCTCTTCATTCTCCCGGTCGACAAAATGCCAAGAACAAAGCCCAGATGCCCAAACGGCAAGAGAGAACCAGAAAGTTAAACCCAAGCTGGGTCCACAGAAAACAAGCCACCACTAAACTCAGGTGCAGAGACACCGAATGCCCAGTAAACACTGTCAATTTAACCCATTCATCCCCAGGCATACAGATGCCAGGTAATGATGTTTAAAAACGTCATTACCCTCATAGTTACATGCCTCTCATTATCCTGGTCCATGGGAAAACACAAGCCGAGCTTGATCAACTCCGGCTGGGTCATCTCGGGGAGGGTGTTTAATGATGAAAGACCCGAAACACCCCATGATCCGAGGATGCATTACTGATGATGTGTCCCAGTGCACACCCGGTCCATTGAACCAAGTGGTGTCGGACCACGATAATGAAAGGCATGGGCCAGATTCACCTGGCTTCACCACACGAGCCTATGCGCCATAGCACCTCATACCTCACCACTCAAAACTCTGCAGCCTTACCTATCCCCGTCACACATATACATCCACCAGCCCAACACTCAAACCTAATCCTAAAGTCCAAGGAGCACACACACCCACAAACCCTCGGCACATCCCAGAGATCATGCCACACCCCCACAAACCCTAGGCACACCCCGACTAACCCTGGCCACTCCCCCACAAACCCGATTACCTTTGTCAGGAGGGGCAAGATCCAAGAAAGGCAAGTGTTGGACCTGGTTAATGAAGGCGTGGGCCAGATCAAAGTGGCAGGGTCGCGTGAAATTGAATCTCAAGTGAGGAGATCAAAAAGCACAAGAGGGCTGATTTGCCCACTGCCCGCATACTCTCAACCTAACCTAACAGTGACACGCTCTTCATTCTCCCGGTCGACAAAATGCCAAGAACAAAGCCCAGATGCCCAAACGGCAAGAGAGAACCAGAAAGTTAAACCCAAGCTGGGTCCACAGAAAACAAGCCACCACTAAACTCAGGTGCAGAGACACCGAATGCCCAGTAAACACTGTCAATTTAACCCATTCATCCCCAGGCATACAGATGCCAGGTAATGATGTTTAAAAACGTCATTACCCTCATAGTTACATGCCTCTCATTATCCTGGTCCATGGGAAAACACAAGCCGAGCTTGATCAACTCCGGCTGGGTCATCTCGGGGAGGGTGTTTAATGATGAAAGACCCGAAACACCCCATGATCCGAGGATGCATTACTGATGATGTGTCCCAGTGCACACCCGGTCCATTGAACCAAGTGGTGTCGGACCACGATAATGAAAGGCATGGGCCAGATTCACCTGGCTTCACCACACGAGCCTATGCGCCATAGCACCTCATACCTCACCACTCAAAACTCTGCAGCCTTACCTATCCCCGTCACACATATACATCCACCAGCCCAACACTCAAACCTAATCCTAAAGTCCAAGGAGCACACACACCCACAAACCCTCGGCACATCCCAGAGATCATGCCACACCCCCACAAACCCTAGGCACACCCCGACTAACCCTGGCCACTCCCCCACAAACCCGATTACCTTTGTCAGGAGGGGCAAGATCCAAGAAAGGCAAGTGTTGGACCTGGTTAATGAAGGCGTGGGCCAGATCAAAGTGGCAGGGTCGCGTGAAATTGAATCTCAAGTGAGGAGATCAAAAAGCACAAGAGGGCTGATTTGCCCACTGCCCGCATACTCTCAACCTAACCTAACAGTGACACGCTCTTCATTCTCCCGGTCGACAAAATGCCAAGAACAAAGCCCAGATGCCCAAACGGCAAGAGAGAACCAGAAAGTTAAACCCAAGCTGGGTCCACAGAAAACAAGCCACCACTAAACTCAGGTGCAGAGACACCGAATGCCCAGTAAACACTGTCAATTTAACCCATTCATCCCCAGGCATACAGATGCAAGGTAATGATGTTTAAAAACGTCATTACCCTCATAGTTACATGCCTCTCATTATCCTGCTCCATGGGAAAACACAAGCCGAGCTTGATCAACTCCGGCTGGGTCATCTCGGGGAGGGTGTTTAATGATGAAAGACCCGAAACACCCCATGATCCGAGGATGCATTACTGATGATGTGTCCCAGTGCACACCCGGTCCATTGAACCAAGTGGTGTCGGACCACGATAATGAAAGGCATGGGCCAGATTCACCTGGCTTCACCACTAAGCCCCATAGAACCTCATACCTCACCACTCCAAACTCTGCAGCCTTACCTATCCCAGTCACACATATACATCCACCAGCCCAACACTCAAACCTAATCCTAAAGTCCAAGGGGGCACACACCCCCACAAACCCTCGGCACATCCCAGAGATCATGCCACACCCCCACAAACCCTAGGCACACCCCGACTAACCCTGGCCACTCCCCCACAAACCCGATTACCTTTGGCAGCAGGGGCAAGATTCAAGAAAGGCAAGTGTTGGACCTGGTTAATGAAGGCGTGGGCCAGATCAAAGTGGCAGGGTCGCGTGAAATTGAATCTCAAGTGAGGAGATCAAAAAGCACAAGAGGGCTGATTTGCCCACTGCCCGCATACTCTCAACCTAACCCTAATGCGAGGGCAAGCCGAGCTTGATCAACTCCGGCTGGGTCATCTCGGGGAGGGTGTTTAATGATGAAAGACCCGAAACACCCGATGATCCGAGGATGCATTACTGATGATGTGTCCCAGTGCACACCCGGTCCATTGAACCAAGTGGTGTCGGACCACGATAATGAAAGGCATGGGCCAGATTCACCTGGCTTCACCACACAAGCCTAAGCCCCATAGCACCTCATACCTCACCACTCAAAACTCTGCAGCCTTACCTATCCCAGTCACATATACATCCACCAGCCCAACACTCAAACCTAATCCTAAAGTCGAAGGGGGCACACACCCCAAGAAACCCTCGGCACATCCCAGTGATCATACCACACCCCCACAAACCCTAGGCACACCCCGACTAACCCTGGCCACACCCCCACAAACCCGATTACCTTTGTCAGGAGGGGCAAGATCCAAGAAAGGCAAGTGTTGGACCTGGTTAATGAAGGCGTGGGCCAGATCAAAGTGGCAGGGTCGCGTGAAATTGAATCTCAAGTGAGGAGATCAAAAAGCACAAGAGGGCTGATTTGCCCACTGCCCGCATACTCTCAACCTAACCTAACAGTGACACGCTCTTCATTCTCCCGGTCGACAAAATGCCAAGAACAAAGCCCAGATGCCCAAACGGCAAGAGAGAACCAGAAAGTTAAACCCAAGCTGGGTCCACAGAAAACCAGTCACCACTAAACTCAGGTGCAGAGACACCGAATGCCCAGTAAACACTGTCAATTTAACCCATGCAATCCCAGGCATACAGATGCCAGGTAATGATGTTTAAAAACAACATTACCCTCATAGTTACATGCCTCTCATTATCCTGGTCCATGGGAAAACACAAGCCGAGCTTGATCAACTCCGGCTGGGTCATCTCGGGGAGGGTGTTTAATGATGAAAGACCCGAAACACCCGATGATCCGAGGATGCATTACTGATGATGTGTCCCAGTGCACACCCGGTCCATTGAACCAAGTGGTGTCGGACCACGATAATGAAAGGCATGGGCCAGATTCACCTGGCTTCACCACTAAGCCCCATCGAACCTCATACCTCACCACTCAAAACTCTGCAGCCTTACCTATCCCAGTCACACATATACATCCACCAGCCCAACACTCAAACCTAATCCTAAAGTCCAAGGGGGCACACACCCCCACAAACCCTCGGCACATCCCAGAGATCATGCCACACCCCCACAAACCCTAGGCACACCCCGACTAACCCTGGCCACACCCCCACAAACCCGATTACCTTTGTCAGGAGGGGCAAGAACCAAGAAAGGCAAGTGTTGGACCTGGTTAATGAAGGCGTGGGCCAGATCAAAGTGGCAGGGTCGCGTGAAATTGAATCTCGAGTGAGGAGATCAAAAAGCACAAGAGGGCTGATTTGCCCACTGCCCGCATACTCTCAACCTAACCTAACAGTGACACGCTCTTCATTCTCCCGGTCGACAAAATGCCAAGAATAAAGCCCAGATGCCCAAACGGCGAGAGAGAACCAGAAAGTTAAACCCAAGCTGGGTCCACAGAAAACCAGTCACCACTAAACTCAGGTGCAGAGACACCGAATGCCCAGTAAACACTGTCAATTTAACCCATGCAATCCCAGGCATACAGATGCCAGGTAATGATGTTTAAAAACAACATTACCCTCATAGTTACATGCCTCTCATTATCCTGGTCCATGGGAAAACACAAGCCGAGCTTGATCAACTCCGGCTGGGTCATCTCGGGGAGGGTGTTTAATGATGAAAGACCCGAAACACCCCATGATCCGAGGATGCATTACTGATGATGTGTCCCAGTGCACACCCGGTTCACTGAACCAAGTGGTGTCGGACCACGATAATGAAAGGCATGGGCCAGATTCAGCTGGCTTCACCACACGAGCCTATACGCCATAGCATCTCATACCTCACCACTCCAAACTCTGCAGCCTTACCTATCCCAGTCACACATATACATCCACCAGCCCAACACTCAAACCTAATCCTAAAGTCCAAGGGGGCACACACCCCCACAAACCCTCGGCACATCCCACAGATCATGCCACACCCCCACAAACCCTAGGCACACCCCGACTAACCCTGGCCACTCCCCCACAAACCCGATTACCTTTGTCAGGAGGGGCAAGATCCAAGAAAGGCAAGTGTTGGACCTGGTTAATGAAGGCGTGGGCCAGATCAAAGTGGCAGGGTCGCGTGAAATTGAATCTCAAGTGAGGAGATCAAAAAGCACAAGAGGGCTGATTTGCCCACTGCCCGCATACTCTCAACCTAACCTAACAGTGACACGCTCTTCATTCTCCCGGTCGACAAAATGCCAAGAACAAAGCCCAGATGCCCAAACGGCAAGAGGGAACCAGAAAGTTAAACCCAAGCTGGGTCCACAGAAAACCAGTCACCACTAAACTCAGGTGCAGAGACACCGAATGCCCAGTAAACACGGTCAATTTAACCCATGCAATCCCAGGCATACAGATGCCAGGTATTGATGTTTAAAAACAACATTACCCTCATAGTTACATGCCTCTCATTATCCTGGTCCATGGGAAAACACAAGCCGAGCTTGATCAACTCCGGCTGGGTCATCTCGGGGAGGGTGTTTAATGATGAAAGACCCGAAACACCCCATGATCCGAGGATGCATTACTGATGATGTGTCCCAGTGCACACCCGGTTCACTGAACCAAGTGGTGTCGGACCACGATAATGAAAGGCATGGGCCAGATTCAGCTGGCTTCACCACACGAGCCTATACGCCATAGCATCTCATACCTCACCACTCCAAACTCTGCAGCCTTACCTATCCCAGTCACACATATACATCCACCAGCCCAACACTCAAACCTAATCCTAAAGTCCAAGGGGGCACACACCCCCACAAACCCTCGGCACATCCCACAGATCATGCCACACCCCCACAAACCCTAGGCACACCCCGACTAACCCTGGCCACTCCCCCACAAACCCGATTACCTTTGTCAGGAGGGGCAAGATCCAAGAAAGGCAAGTGTTGGACCTGGTTAATGAAGGCGTGGGCCAGATCAAAGTGGCAGGGTCGCGTGAAATTGAATCTCAAGTGAGGAGATCAAAAAGCACAAGAGGGCTGATTTGCCCACTGCCCGCATACTCTCAACCTAACCTAACAGTGACACGCTCTTCATTCTCCCGGTCTATTTGTGAGGCCCTAACCCTAACCCTAACCCTAATCCAGTGTAAGCAATGCCATATCATATACATAGGGGAGACAGGCAACAGCTTGAGAACCAGACTCACAGGACACCTCAGTAATATCACAAGAGGAAATCAAAACAGACCAGTTAGTAAGCACTTCCTAGAGCATGGAATGTACTCCTTAGCAATCCTGGGCCTGGAAACCAACATAAACTGGTCAAACCTCCAAAGAAAAAGAGCAGAGAGGAGATGGATCGAAAGACGACAGACGCATTCCCCAAACGGCCTAAACGAGGCCTAAAAAACCAGGCCAGCAATATAAAATGTACTCACGGAAGGGCCAACACTGCACCCCGTAAATAATGTTTTTAAAAATTGAGAAAATTAGATAGGGAAGAAGGGGAAGATCCCCTTCAGTCACCCACCCTGAAACAAATTAAGACAGGGGACCATTAAATAGGAAAGGTTCGCCTTACTTTGGAAATAGAGCCTCACAACTAGGCCCCAGAAAAGAACCTAATTCCCCAAGTGGAGAGGAGTAAAATTAGAAATTATAACTCTACAGGAGATAACCACTAGGAAGAAGACACGTAACGACCGGTTTAATCCAGACACAACACTTGCCCAAACGTCCTAGCTTACCCCAGGGGGAAGAATACATCCCCAGCACATGACCCTGCCCTGAAACCTAACATCTTCAGACCCCATAAACACAGATCCTCTTCTCGCCAGAGGGGCAAACTCACCCCACAACACCAGTTATACCTCCGGTCGCCCAGCGGGCCCCCCTCAACCCTACCCCCCAACCTAATCCTAACATCCCGAGGACCACACACCCCAACTAAACCCTAACCCTAATTTCCAAGGGACTGGGCACCCCAACTAAACCGGACGGCACCCCAAATAACCCAAACCACACCACACTAAGGGGCTTATATAATAGCCCTCTGCCCTACCACTAAACCTAACACCTCCAACCCTGCTACACACCCCCATAAACCCAAACCCTCACCCCAGCAAGGGGCCAAATTCCCACTGCCGCAAACTTGCATCCTGACCCCAGCCCTGACCCTAACCCTAATTTCCAAGGGATCGTGCACCCCAACTAAACCGGACAGCACCCCAAATAACCCAAACCACACCACACAAAAGGGCTTATATAATAATCCTTTGCCCTACCACTAAACCTAACACCTCCAACCCTGCCACACACCCCCACAAACCCAAACCCTCACCCCATCAAAGGGCCAGATTCACTCGGATCACCAGCAGTTAGCCTCCTATTTCAGCCCTCACATGGCCCTACCCTGAAACCTAACATCTTCACACCCCATAAACATGGGTCCTCTTCTCGCCAGAGGACTAAACTCACCCCACACCACCAGTTATACCTCCCGCTGCCCAGCAGGCCCCCCCCAACCCTACCCCCCAAACCTAATCCTATATTCCAGAGGACCACACACCCCAACTAAACCCTAACCCTAACCCTAATTTCCAATGGACCGCGCACCCCAACTAAACCGGACAGCACCCCAAATAACCCAAACCACACCACACTAAGGGGCTTATATAATAGTCCTTTGCCCTACCACTAAACCTAACACCTCCAACCCTGCTACACACATACTTGCCTTCTAACCCCAGCCCTGGCCCTAACCCTAACCCTAATTTCCAAGGGATCGGTCACCCCAACTAAACCAGACAGCACCCCAAATAACCTAAACCACACCACACTAAGGGGCTTATATAATAGTCCTTTGCCCTACCACTAAACCTAACACCTCCAACCCTGCTACACACCCCCATAAACCCAAACCCTCACCCCATCAAGGGGCCAAATTTACCCAGTATCACCAGCAGTTAGGCTCCGATTTCAGCCCTCCCCCCTACGGCAAGGGCAACCAAACACCCCCCCCCCCGCAATACCATTTGCCATCCCACCCCACCGCCGTGAACACTCAACCCCCATTACCTCACTGTACCCCGGAGCATGTCCCTCCCCACACACCCCTCAATTAGCTACTGCACAGCCCCCAGATCACAGCACCCAGTCCCTATAAGAAAGTCCCCAAACCCAAAACACTATCCATAGGCAAGAACTCCACCATTTCAACTTAAACTCCAGAATGGAGGTTAAAGAGAAGGAAGATCCCAATAAAGGCAAGTCGGGGACCGAGATGATGACAACGTGGGCCAAAAACAAAGTGGCAGGGTGAAGTGATACTGCATCTCCAGTAAGAGATCCACAAACGCTAGAGGGATATTTTGCCCACTGCCCGCATACTCGCATCCTAACCCTAACCCTAACCCTAACCCTAACCCTAACCCTAACCCTAACCCAAACCCTCGGCACATCCCAGAGATCATGCCACACCCCCACAAACCCGAGGCACACCCCGACTAACCCTGGCCACTCCCCCACAAACCCGATTACCTTTGTCAGGAGGGGCAAGATCCAAGAAAGGCAAGTGTTGGACCTGGTTAATGAAGGCGTGGGCCAGATCAAAGTGGCAGGGTCGCGTGAAATTGAATCTCAAGTGAGGAGATCAAAAAGCACAAGAGGGCTGATTTGCCCACTGCCCGCATACTCTCAACCTAACCTAACAGTGACACGCTCTTCATTCTCCCGGTCGACAAAATGCCAAGAACAAAGCCCAGATGCCCAAACGGCAAGAGAGAACCAGAAAGTTAAACCCAAGCTGGGTCCACAGAAAACCAGTCACCACTAAACTCAGGTGCAGAGACACCGAATGCCCAGTAAACACTGTCAATTTAACCCATGCAATCCCAGGCATACAGATGCCAGGTAATGATGTTTAAAAACGTTATTACCCTCATAGTTACATGCCTCTCATCATCCTGGTCCATGGGAAAACACAAGCCGAGCTTGATCAACTCCGGCTGGGTCATCTCGGGGAGGGTGTTTAATGATGAAAGACCCGAAACACCCGATGATCCGAGGATGCATTACTGATGATGTGTCCCAGTGCACACCCGGTCCATTGAACCAAGTGGTGTCGGACCACGATAATGAAAGGCATGGGCCAGATTCACCTGGCTTCACCACACGAGCCGATGCGCCACAGCACCTCATACCTCACCACTCCAAACTCTGCAGCCTTACCTCTCCCAGTCACACATATACATCCACCAGCCCAACACTCAAACCTAATCCTAAAGTCCAAGGGGGCACACACCCCCACAAACCCTCGGCACATCCCAGAGATCATGCCACACCCCCACAAACCCTAGGCACACCCCGACTAACCCTGGCCACTCCCCCACAAACCCGATTACCTTTGTCAGGAGGGGCAAGATCCAAGAAAGGCAAGTGTTGGACCTGGTTAATGAAGGCGTGGGCCAGATCAAAGTGGCAGGGTCGCGTGAAATTGAATCTCAAGTGAGGAGATCAAAAAGCACAAGAGGGCTGATTTGCCCACTGCCCGCATACTCTCAACCTAACCTAACAGTGACACGCTCTTCATTCTCCCGGTCGACAAAATGCCAAGAACAAAGCCCAGATGCCCAAACGGCAAGAGAGAACCAGAAAGTTAAACCCAAGCTGGGTCCACAGAAAACCAGTCACCACTAAACTCAGGTGCAGAGACACCGAATGCCCAGTAAACACTGTCAATTTAACCCATGCAATCCCAGGCATACAGATGCCAGGTAATGATGTTTAAAAACGTTATTACCCTCATAGTTACATGCCTCTCATCATCCTGGTCCATGGGAAAACACAAGCCGAGCTTGATCAACTCCGGCTGGGTCATCTCGGGGAGGGTGTTTAATGATGAAAGACCCGAAACACCCGATGATCCGAGGATGCATTACTGATGATGTGTCCCAGTGCACACCCGGTCCATTGAACCAAGTGGTGTCGGACCACGATAATGAAAGGCATGGGCCAGATTCACCTGGCTTCACCACACGAGCCGAAGCGCCACAGCACCTCATACCTCACCACTCCAAACTCTGCAGCCTTACCTCTCCCAGTCACACATATACATCCACCAGCCCAACACTCAAACCTAATCCTAAAGTCCAAGGGGGCACACACCCCCACAAACCCTCGGCACATCCCAGAGATCATGCCACACCCCCACAAACCCTAGGCACACCCCGACTAACCCTGGCCACTCCCCCACAAACCCGATTACCTTTGTCAGGAGGGGCAAGATCCAAGAAAGGCAAGTGTTCGACCTGGTTAATGAAGGCGTGGGCCAGATCAAAGTGGCAGGGTCGCGTGAAATTGAATCTCAAGTGAGGAGATCAAAAAGCACAAGAGGGCTGATTTGCCCACTGCCCGCATACTCCCAACCAAACCCTCGGCACATCCCAGAGATCATGCCACACCCCCACAAACCCGAGGCACACCCCGACTAACCCTGGCCACTCCCCCACAAACCCGATTACCTTTGTCAGGAGGGGCAAGATCCAAGAAAGGCAAGTGTTGGACCTGGTTAATGAAGGCGTGGGCCAGATCAAAGTGGCAGGGTCGCGTGAAATTGAATCTCAAGTGAGGAGATCAAAAAGCACAAGAGGGCTGATTTGCCCACTGCCCGCATATTCTCAACCTAACCCTAACCCTAATGCGAGCTTGATCAACTCCGGCTGGGTCATCTCGGGGAGGGTGTTTAATGATGAAAGACCCGAAACACCCCATGATCCGAGGATGCATTACTGATGATGTGTCCCAGTGCACACCCGGTTCACTGAACCAAGTGGTGTCGGACCACGATAATGAAAGGCATGGGCCAGATTCAGCTGGCTTCACCACACGAGCCTATACGCCATAGCATCTCATACCTCACCACTCCAAACTCTGCAGCCTTACCTATCCCAGTCACACATATACATCCACCAGCCCAACACTCAAACCTAATCCTAAAGTCCAAGGGGGCACACACCCCCACAAACCCTCGGCACATCCCACAGATCATGCCACACCCCCACAAACCCTAGGCACACCCCGACTAACCCTGGCCACTCCCCCACAAACCCGATTACCTTTGTCAGGAGGGGCAAGATCCAAGAAAGGCAAGTGTTGGACCTGGTTAATGAAGGCGTGGGCCAGATCAAAGTGGCAGGGTCGCGTGAAATTGAATCTCAAGTGAGGAGATCAAAAAGCACAAGAGGGCTGATTTGCCCACTGCCCGCATACTCTCAACCTAACCTAACAGTGACACGCTCTTCATTCTCCCGGTCGACAAAATGCCAAGAACAAAGCCCAGATGCCCAAACGGCAAGAGAGAACCAGAAAGTTAAACCCAAGCTGGGTCCACAGAAAACAAGCCACCACTAAACTCAGGTGCAGAGACACCGAATGCCCAGTAAACACTGTCAATTTAACCCATTCATCCCCAGGCATACAGATGCCAGGTAATGATGTTTAAAAACGTCATTACCCTCATAGTTACATGCCTCTCATTATCCTGCTCCATGGGAAAACACAAGCCGAGCTTGATCAACTCCGGCTGGGTCATCTCGGGGAGGGTGTTTAATGATGAAAGACCCGAAACACCCCATGATCCGAGGATGCATTACTGATGATGTGTCCCAGTGCACACCCGGTCCATTGAACCAAGTGGTGTCGGACCACGATAATGAAAGGCATGGGCCAGATTCACCTGGCTTCACCACACGAGCCTATGCGCCATAGCACCTCATACCTCACCACTCAAAACTCTGCAGCCTTACCTATCCCCGTCACACATATACATCCACCAGCCCAACACTCAAACCTAATCCTAAAGTCCAAGCAGCACACACACCCACAAACCCTCGGCACATCCCAGAGATCATGCCACACCCCCACAAACCCTAGGCACACCCCGACTAACCCTGGCCACTCCCCCACAAACCCGATTACCTTTGTCAGGAGGGGCAAGATCCAAGAAAGGCAAGTGTTGGACCTGGTTAATGAAGGCGTGGGCCAGATCAAAGTGGCAGGGTCGCGTGAAATTGAATCTCAAGTGAGGAGATCATAAAGCACAAGAGGGCTGATTTGCCCACTGCCCGCATACTCTCAACCTAACCTAACAGTGACACGCTCTTCATTCTCCCGGTCGACAAAATGCCAAGAACAAAGCCCAGATGCCCAAACGGCAAGAGAGAACCAGAAAGTTAAACCCAAGCTGGGTCCACAGAAAACAAGCCACCACTAAACTCAGGTGCAGAGACACCGAATGCCCAGTAAACACTGTCAATTTAACCCATTCATCCCCAGGCATACAGATGCCAGGTAATGATGTTTAAAAACGTCATTACCCTCATAGTTACATGCCTCTCATTATCCTGGTCCATGGGAAAACACAAGCCGAGCTTGATCAACTCCGGCTGGGTCATCTCGGGGAGGGTGTTTAATGATGAAAGACCCGAAACACCCCATGATCCGAGGATGCATTACTGATGATGTGTCCCAGTGCACACCCGGTCCATTGAACCAAGTGGTGTCGGACCACGATAATGAAAGGCATGGGCCAGATTCACCTGGCTTCACCACACGAGCCTATGCGCCATAGCACCTCATACCTCACCACTCAAAACTCTGCAGCCTTACCTATCCCCGTCACACATATACATCCACCAGCCCAACACTCAAACCTAATCCTAAAGTCCAAGGAGCACACACACCCACAAACCCTCGGCACATCCCAGAGATCATGCCACACCCCCACAAACCCTAGGCACACCCCGACTAACCCTGGCCACTCCCCCACAAACCCGATTACCTTTGTCAGGAGGGGCAAGATCCAAGAAAGGCAAGTGTTGGACCTGGTTAATGAAGGCGTGGGCCAGATCAAAGTGGCAGGGTCGCGTGAAATTGAATCTCAAGTGAGGAGATCAAAAAGCACAAGAGGGCTGATTTGCCCACTGCCCGCATACTCTCAACCTAACCTAACAGTGACACGCTCTTCATTCTCCCGGTCGACAAAATGCCAAGAACAAAGCCCAGATGCCCAAACGGCAAGAGAGAACCAGAAAGTTAAACCCAAGCTGGGTCCACAGAAAACAAGCCACCACTAAACTCAGGTGCAGAGACACCGAATGCCCAGTAAACACTGTCAATTTAACCCATTCATCCCCAGGCATACAGATGCCAGGTAATGATGTTTAAAAACGTCATTACCCTCATAGTTACATGCCTCTCATTATCCTGGTCCATGGGAAAACACAAGCCGAGTTTGATCAACTCCGGCTGGGTCATCTCGGGGAGGGTGTTTAATGATGAAAGACCCGAAACACCCCATGATCCGAGGATGCATTACTGATGATGTGTCCCAGTGCACACCCGGTCCATTGAACCAAGTGGTGTCGGACCACGATAATGAAAGGCATGGGCCAGATTCACCTGGCTTCACCACACGAGCCTATGCGCCATAGCACCTCATACCTCACCACTCAAAACTCTGCAGCCTTACCTATCCCCGTCACACATATACATCCACCAGCCCAACACTCAAACCTAATCCTAAAGTCCAAGGAGCACACACACCCACAAACCCTCGGCACATCCCAGAGATCATGCCACACCCCCACAAACCCTAGGCACACCCCGACTAACCCTGGCCACTCCCCCACAAACCCGATTACCTTTGTCAGGAGGGGCAAGATCCAAGAAAGGCAAGTGTTGGACCTGGTTAATGAAGGCGTGGGCCAGATCAAACTGGCAGGGTCGCGTGAAATTGAATCTCAAGTGAGGAGATCAAAAAGCACAAGAGGGCTGATTTGCCCACTGCCCGCATACTCTCAACCTAACCTAACAGTGACACGCTCTTCATTCTCCCGGTCGACAAAATGCCAAGAACAAAGCCCAGATGCCCAAACGGCAAGAGAGAACCAGAAAGTTAAACCCAAGCTGGGTCCACAGAAAACAAGCCACCACTAAACTCAGGTGCAGAGACACCGAATGCCCAGTAAACACTGTCAATTTAACCCATTCATCCCCAGGCATACAGATGCCAGGTAATGATGTTTAAAAACGTCATTACCCTCATAGTTACATGCCTCTCATTATCCTGGTCCATGGGAAAACACAAGCCGAGCTTGATCAACTCCGGCTGGGTCATCTCGGGGAGGGTGTTTAATGATGAAAGACCCGAAACACCCCATGATCCGAGGATGCATTACTGATGATGTGTCCCAGTGCACACCCGGTCCATTGAACCAAGTGGTGTCGGACCACGATAATGAAAGGCATGGGCCAGATTCACCTGGCTTCACCACACGAGCCTATGCGCCATAGCACCTCATACCTCACCACTCAAAACTCTGCAGCCTTACCTATCCCCGTCACACATATACATCCACCAGCCCAACACTCAAACCTAATCCTAAAGTCCAAGGAGCACACACACCCACAAACCCTCGGCACATCCCAGAGATCATGCCACACCCCCACAAACCCTAGGCACACCCCGACTAACCCTGGCCACTCCCCCACAAACCCGATTACCTTTGTCAGGAGGGGCAAGATCCAAGAAAGGCAAGTGTTGGACCTGGTTAATGAAGGCGTGGGCCAGATCAAAGTGGCAGGGTCGCGTGAAATTGAATCTCAAGTGAGGAGATCAAAAAGCACAAGAGGGCTGATTTGCCCACTGCCCGCATACTCTCAACCTAACCTAACAGTGACACGCTCTTCATTCTCCCAGTCGACAAAATGCCAAGAACAAAGCCAAGATGCCCAAACGGCAAGAGAGAACCAGAAAGTTAAACCCAAGCTGGGTCCACAGAAAACAAGCCACCACTAAACTCAGGTGCAGAGACACCGAATGCCCAGTAAACACTGTCAATTTAACCCATTCATCCCCAGGCATACAGATGCCAGGTAATGATGTTTAAAAACGTCATTACCCTCATAGTTACATGCCTCTCATTATCCTGGTCCATGGGAAAACACAAGCCGAGCTTGATCAACTCCGGCTGGGTCATCTCGGGGAGGGTGTTTAATGATGAAAAACCCGAAACACCCCATGATCCGAGGATGCATTACTGATGATGTGTCCCAGTGCACACCCGGTCCATTGAACCAAGTGGTGTCGGACCACGATAATGAAAGGCATGGGCCAGATTCACCTGGCTTCACCACTAAGCCCCATAGAACCTCATACCTCACCACTCCAAACTCTGCAGCCTTACCTATCCCAGTCACACATATACATCCACCAGCCCAACACTCAAACCTAATCCTAAAGTCCAAGGGGGCACACACCCCCACAAACCCTCGGCACATCCCAGAGATCATGCCACACCACCACAAACCCTAGGCACACCCCGACTAACCCTGGCCACACCCCCACAAACCCGATTACCTTTGTCAGGAGGGGCAAGATCCAAGAAAGGCAAGTGTTGGACCTGGTTAATGAAGGCGTGGGCCAGATCAAAGTGGCAGGGTCGCGTGAAATTGAATCTCAAGTGAGGAGATCAAAAAGCACAAGAGGGCTGATTTGCCCACTGCCCGCATACTCTCAACCTAACCTAACAGTGACACGCTCTTCATTCTCCCGGTCGACAAAATGCCAAGAACAAAGCCCAGATGCCCAAACGGCAAGAGAGAACCAGAAAGTTAAACCCAAGCTGGGTCCACAGAAAACCAGTCACCACTAAACTCAGGTGCAGAGACACCGAATGCCCAGTAAACACTGTCAATTTAACCCATGCAATCCCAGGCATACAGATGCCAGGTAATGATGTTTAAAAACAACATTACCCTCATAGTTACATGCCTCTCATTATCCTGGTCCATGGGAAAACACAAGCCGAGCTTGATCAACTCCGGCTGGGTCATCTCGGGGAGGGTGTTTAATGATGAAAGACCCGAAACACCCGATGATCCGAGGATGCATTACTGATGATGTGTCCCAGTGCACACCCGGTCCATTGAACCAAGTGGTGTCGGACCACGATAATGAAAGGCATGGGCCAGATTCACCTGGCTTCACCACTAAGCCCCATCGAACCTCATACCTCACCACTCAAAACTCTGCAGCCTTACCTATCCCAGTCACACATATACATCCACCAGCCCAACACTCAAACCTAATCCTAAAGTCCAAGGGGGCACACACCCCCACAAACCCTCGGCACATCCCAGAGATCATGCCACACCCCCACAAACCCTAGGCACACCCCGACTAACCCTGGCCACACCCCCACAAACCCGATTACCTTTGTCAGGAGGGGCAAGAACCAAGAAAGGCAAGTGTTGGACCTGGTTAATGAAGGCGTGGGCCAGATCAAAGTGGCAGGGTCGCGTGAAATTGAATCTCGAGTGAGGAGATCAAAAAGCACAAGAGGGCTGATTTGCCCACTGCCCGCATACTCTCAACCTAACCTAACAGTGACACGCTCTTCATTCTCCCGGTCGACAAAATGCCAAGAATAAAGCCCAGATGCCCAAACGGCAAGAGGGAACCAGAAAGTTAAACCCAAGCTGGGTCCACAGAAAACCAGTCACCACTAAACTGAGGTGCAGAGACACCGAATGCCCAGTAAACACTGTCAATTTAACCCATGCAATCCCAGGCATACAGATGCCGGGTGATGATGTTTAAAAACAACATTACCCTCATAGTTACATGCCTCTCATTATCCTGGTCCATGGGAAAACACAAGCTGAGCTTGATCAACTCCGGCTGGGTCATCTCGGGGAGGGTGTTTAATGATGAAAGACCCGAAACACCCCATGATCCGAGGATGCATTACTGATGATGTGTCCCAGTGCACACCCGGTCCATTGAACCAAGTGGTGTCGGACCACGATAATGAAAGGCATGGGCCAGATTCACCTGGCTTCACCACTAAGCCCCATAGAACCTCATACCTCACCACTCCAAACTCTGCAGCCTTACCTATCCCAGTCACACATATACATCCACCAGCCCAACACTCAAACCTAATCCTAAAGTCCAAGGGGGCACACACCCCCACAAACCCTCGGCACATCCCAGAGATCATGCCACACCCCCACAAACCCTAGGCACACCCCGACTAACCCTGGCCACTCCCCCACAAACCCGATTACCTTTGGCAGCAGGGGCAAGATTCAAGAAAGGCAAGTGTTGGACCTGGTTAATGAAGGCGTGGGCCAGATCAAAGTGGCAGGGTCGCGTGAAATTGAATCTCAAGTGAGGAGATCAAAAAGCACAAGAGGGCTGATTTGCCCACTGCCCGCATACTCTCAACCTAACCCTAATGCGAGGGCAAGCCGAGCTTGATCAACTCCGGCTGGGTCATCTCGGGGAGGGTGTTTAATGATGAAAGACCCGAAACACCCGATGATCCGAGGATGCATTACTGATGATGTGTCCCAGTGCACACCCGGTCCATTGAACCAAGTGGTGTCGGACCACGATAATGAAAGGCATGGGCCAGATTCACCTGGCTTCACCACACAAGCCTAAGCCCCATAGCACCTCATACCTCACCACTCAAAACTCTGCAGCCTTACCTATCCCAGTCACATATACATCCACCAGCCCAACACTCAAACCTAATCCTAAAGTCGAAGGGGGCACACACCCCAAGAAACCCTCGGCACATCCCAGAGATCATGCCACACCCCCACAAACCCTAGGCACACCCCGACTAACCCTGGCCACACCCCCACAAACCCGATTACCTTTGTCAGGAGGGGCAAGATCCAAGAAAGGCAAGTGTTGGACCTGGTTAATGAAGGCGTGGGCCAGATCAAAGTGGCAGGGTCGCGTGAAATTGAATCTCAAGTGAGGAGATCAAAAAGCACAAGAGGGCTGATTTGCCCACTGCCCGCATACTCTCAACCTAACCTAACAGTGACACGCTCTTCATTCTCCCGGTCGACAAAATGCCAAGAACAAAGCCCAGATGCCCAAACGGCAAGAGAGAACCAGAAAGTTAAACCCAAGCTGGGTCCACAGAAAACCAGTCACCACTAAACTCAGGTGCAGAGACACCGAATGCCCAGTAAACACTGTCAATTTAACCCATGCAATCCCAGGCATACAGATGCCAGGTAATGATGTTTAAAAACAACATTACCCTCATAGTTACATGCCTCTCATTATCCTGGTCCATGGGAAAACACAAGCCGAGCTTGATCAACTCCGGCTGGGTCATCTCGGGGAGGGTGTTTAATGATGAAAGACCCGAAACACCCGATGATCCGAGGATGCATTACTGATGATGTGTCCCAGTGCACACCCGGTCCATTGAACCAAGTGGTGTCGGACCACGATAATGAAAGGCATGGGCCAGATTCACCTGGCTTCACCACTAAGCCCCATCGAACCTCATACCTCACCACTCAAAACTCTGCAGCCTTACCTATCCCAGTCACACATATACATCCACCAGCCCAACACTCAAACCTAATCCTAAAGTCCAAGGGGGCACACACCCCCACAAACCCTCGGCACATCCCAGAGATCATGCCACACCCCCACAAACCCTAGGCACACCCCGACTAACCCTGGCCACACCCCCACAAACCCGATTACCTTTGTCAGGAGGGGCAAGAACCAAGAAAGGCAAGTGTTGGACCTGGTTAATGAAGGCGTGGGCCAGATCAAAGTGGCAGGGTCGCGTGAAATTGAATCTCGAGTGAGGAGATCAAAAAGCACAAGAGGGCTGATTTGCCCACTGCCCGCATACTCTCAACCTAACCTAACAGTGACACGCTCTTCATTCTCCCGGTCTAGTTGTGAGGCCCTAACCCTAACCCTAACCCTAATCCAGTGTAAGCAATGCCATATCATATACATAGGGGAGACAGGCAACAGCTTGAGAACCAGACTCACAGGACACCTCAGTAATATCACAAGAGGAAATCAAAACAGACCAGTTAGTAAGCACTTCCTAGAGCATGGAATGTACTCCTTAGCAATCCTGGGCCTGGAAACCAACATAAACTGGTCAAACCTCCAAAGAAAAAGAGCAGAGAGGAGATGGATCGAAAGACGACAGACGCATTCCCCAAACGGCCTAAACGAGGCCTAAAAAACCAGGCCAGCAATATAAAATGTACTCACGGAAGGGCCAACACTGCACCCCGTAAATAATGTTTTTAAAAATTGAGAAAATTAGATAGGGAAGAAGGGGAAGATCCCCTTCAGTCACCCACCCTGAAACAAATTAAGACAGGGGACCATTAAATAGGAAAGGTTCGCCTTACTTTGGAAATAGAGCCTCACAACTAGGCCCCAGAAAAGAACCTAATTCCCCAAGTGGAGAGGAGTAAAATTAGAAATTATAACTCTACAGGAGATAACCACTAGGAAGAAGACACGTAACGACCGGTTTAATCCAGACACAACACTTGCCCAAACGTCCTAGCTTACCCCAGGGGGAAGAATACATCCCCAGCACATGACCCTGCCCTGAAACCTAACATCTTCAGACCCCATAAACACAGATCCTCTTCTCGCCAGAGGGGCAAACTCACCCCACAACACCAGTTATACCTCCGGTCGCCCAGCGGGCCCCCCTCAACCCTACCCCCCAACCTAATCCTAACATCCCGAGGACCACACACCCCAACTAAACCCTAACCCTAATTTCCAAGGGACTGGGCACCCCAACTAAACCGGACGGCACCCCAAATAACCCAAACCACACCACACTAAGGGGCTTATATAATAGCCCTCTGCCCTACCACTAAACCTAACACCTCCAACCCTGCTACACACCCCCATAAACCCAAACCCTCACCCCAGCAAGGGGCCAAATTCCCACTGCCGCAAACTTGCATCCTGACCCCAGCCCTGACCCTAACCCTAATTTCCAAGGGATCGTGCACCCCAACTAAACCGGACAGCACCCCAAATAACCCAAACCACACCACACAAAAGGGCTTATATAATAATCCTTTGCCCTACCACTAAACCTAACACCTCCAACCCTGCCACACACCCCCACAAACCCAAACCCTCACCCCATCAAAGGGCCAGATTCACTCGGATCACCAGCAGTTAGCCTCCTATTTCAGCCCTCACATGGCCCTACCCTGAAACCTAACATCTTCACACCCCATAAACATGGGTCCTCTTCTCGCCAGAGGACTAAACTCACCCCACACCACCAGTTATACCTCCCGCTGCCCAGCAGGCCCCCCCCAACCCTACCCCCCAAACCTAATCCTATATTCCAGAGGACCACACACCCCAACTAAACCCTAACCCTAACCCTAATTTCCAATGGACCGCGCACCCCAACTAAACCGGACAGCACCCCAAATAACCCAAACCACACCACACTAAGGGGCTTATATAATAGTCCTTTGCCCTACCACTAAACCTAACACCTCCAACCCTGCTACACACATACTTGCCTTCTAACCCCAGCCCTGGCCCTAACCCTAACCCTAATTTCCAAGGGATCGGTCACCCCAACTAAACCAGACAGCACCCCAAATAACCTAAACCACACCACACTAAGGGGCTTATATAATAGTCCTTTGCCCTACCACTAAACCTAACACCTCCAACCCTGCTACACACCCCCATAAACCCAAACCCTCACCCCATCAAGGGGCCAAATTTACCCAGTATCACCAGCAGTTAGGCTCCGATTTCAGCCCTCCCCCCTACGGCAAGGGCAACCAAACACCCCCCCCCCCGCAATACCATTTGCCATCCCACCCCACCGCCGTGAACACTCAACCCCCATTACCTAACTGTACCCCGGAGCATGTCCCTCCCCACACACCCCTCAATTAGCTACTGCACAGCCCCCAGATCACAGCACCCAGTCCCTATAAGAAAGTCCCCAAACCCAAAACACTATCCATAGGCAAGAACTCCACCATTTCAACTTAAACTCCAGAATGGAGGTTAAAGAGAAGGAAGATCCCAATAAAGGCAAGTCGGGGACCGAGATGATGACAATGTGGGCCAAAAACAAAGTGGCAGGGTCGCGTGAAATTGAATCTCAAGTGAGGAGATCAAAAAGCACAAGAGGGCTGATTTGCCCACTGCCCGCATATTCTCAACCTAACCCTAACCCTAATGCGAGCTTGATCAACTCCGGCTGGGTCATCTCGGGGAGGGTGTTTAATGATGAAAGACCCGAAACACCCCATGATCCGAGGATGCATTACTGATGATGTGTCCCAGTGCACACCCGGTTCACTGAACCAAGTGGTGTCGGACCACGATAATGAAAGGCATGGGCCAGATTCAGCTGGCTTCACCACACGAGCCTATACGCCATAGCATCTCATACCTCACCACTCCAAACTCTGCAGCCTTACCTATCCCAGTCACACATATACATCCACCAGCCCAACACTCAAACCTAATCCTAAAGTCCAAGGGGGCACACACCCCCACAAACCCTCGGCACATCCCACAGATCATGCCACACCCCCACAAACCCTAGGCACACCCCGACTAACCCTGGCCACTCCCCCACAAACCCGATTACCTTTGTCAGGAGGGGCAAGATCCAAGAAAGGCAAGTGTTGGACCTGGTTAATGAAGGCGTGGGCCAGATCAAAGTGGCAGGGTCGCATGAAATTGAATCTCAAGTGAGGAGATCAAAAAGCACAAGAGGGCTGATTTGCCCACTGCCCGCATACTCTCAACCTAACCTAACAGTGACACGCTCTTCATTCTCCCGGTCGACAAAATGCCAAGAACAAAGCCCAGATGCCCAAACGGCAAGAGGGAACCAGAAAGTTAAACCCAAGCTGGGTCCACAGAAAACCAGTCACCACTAAACTCAGGTGCAGAGACACCGAATGCCCAGTAAACACGGTCAATTTAACCCATGCAATCCCAGGCATACAGATGCCAGGTATTGATGTTTAAAAACAACATTACCCTCATAGTTACATGCCTCTCATTATCCTGGTCCATGGGAAAACACAAGCCGAGCTTGATCAACTCCGGCTGGGTCATCTCGGGGAGGGTGTTTAATGATGAAAGACCCGAAACACCCCATGATCCGAGGATGCATTACTGATGATGTGTCCCAGTGCACACCCGGTTCACTGAACCAAGTGGTGTCGGACCACGATAATGAAAGGCATGGGCCAGATTCAGCTGGCTTCACCACACGAGCCTATACGCCATAGCATCTCATACCTCACCACTCCAAACTCTGCAGCCTTACCTATCCCAGTCACACATATACATCCACCAGCCCAACACTCAAACCTAATCCTAAAGTCCAAGGGGGCACACACCCCCACAAACCCTCGGCACATCCCACAGATCATGCCACACCCCCACAAACCCTAGGCACACCCCGAATAACCCTGGCAACTCCCCCACAAACCCGATTACCTTTGTCAGGAGGGGCAAGATCCAAGAAAGGCAAGTGTTGGACCTGGTTAATGAAGGCGTGGGCCAGATCAAAGTGGCAGGGTCGCGTGAAATTGAATCTCAAGTGAGGAGATCAAAAAGCACAAGAGGGCTGATTTGCCCACTGCCCGCATACTCTCAACCTAACCTAACAGTGACACGCTCTTCATTCTCCCGGTCGACAAAATGCCAAGAACAAAGCCCAGATGCCCAAACGGCAAGAGGGAACCAGAAAGTTAAACCCAAGCTGGGTCCACAGAAAACCAGTCACCACTAAACTCAGGTGCAGAGACACCGAATGCCCAGTAAACACGGTCAATTTAACCCATGCAATCCCAGGCATACAGATGCCAGGTATTGATGTTTAAAAACAACATTACCCTCATAGTTACATGCCTCTCATTATCCTGGTCCATGGGAAAACACAAGCCGAGCTTGATCAACTCCGGCTGGATCATCTCGGGGAGGGTGTTTAATGATGAAAGACCCGAAACACCCCATGATCCGAGGATGCATTACTGATGATGTGTCCCAGTGCACACCCGGTTCACTGAACCAAGTGGTGTCGGACCACGATAATGAAAGGCATGGGCCAGATTCAGCTGGCTTCACCACACGAGCCTATACGCCATAGCATCTCATACCTCACCACTCCAAACTCTGCAGCCTTACCTATCCCAGTCACACATATACATCCACCAGCCCAACACTCAAACCTAATCCTAAAGTCCAAGGGGGCACACACCCCCACAAACCCTCGGCACATCCCACAGATCATGCCACACCCCCACAAACCCTAGGCACACCCCGACTAACCCTGGCCACTCCCCCACAAACCCGATTACCTTTGTCAGGAGGGGCAAGATCCAAGAAAGGCAAGTGTTGGACCTGGTTAATGAAGGCGTGGGCCAGATCAAAGTGGCAGGGTCGCGTGAAATTGAATCTCAAGTGAGGAGATCAAAAAGCACAAGAGGGCTGATTTGCCCACTGCCCGCATACTCTCAACCTAACCTAACAGTGACACGCTCTTCATTCTCCCGGTCGACAAAATGCCAAGAACAAAGCCCAGATGCCCAAACGGCAAGAGGGAACCAGAAAGTTAAACCCAAGCTGGGTCCACAGAAAACCAGTCACCACAAAACTCAGGTGCAGAGACACCGAATGCCCAGTAAACACGGTCAATTTAACCCATGCAATCCCAGGCATACAGATGCCAGGTATTGATGTTTAAAAACAACATTACCCTCATAGTTACATGCCTCTCATTATCCTGGTCCATGGGAAAACACAAGCCGAGCTTGATCAACTCCGGCTGGGTCATCTCGGGGAGGGTGTTTAATGATGAAAGACCCGAAACACCCCATGATCCGAGGATGCATTACTGATGATGTGTCCCAGTGCACACCCGGTTCACTGAACCAAGTGGTGTCGGACCACGATAATGAAAGGCATGGGCCAGATTCAGCTGGCTTCACCACACGAGCCTATACGCCATAGCATCTCATACCTCACCACTCCAAACTCTGCAGCCTTACCTATCCCAGTCACACATATACATCCACCAGCCCAACACTCAAACCTAATCCTAAAGTCCAAGGGGGCACACACCCCCACAAACCCTCGGCACATCCCACAGATCATGCCACACCCCCACAAACCCTAGGCACACCCCGACTAACCCTGGCCACTCCCCCACAAACCCGATTACCTTTGTCAGGAGGGGCAAGATCCAAGAAAGGCAAGTGTTGGACCTGGTTAATGAAGGCGTGGGCCAGATCAAAGTGGCAGGGTCGCGTGAAATTGAATCTCAAGTGAGGAGATCAAAAAGCACAAGAGGGCTGATTTGCCCACTGCCCGCATACTCTCAACCTAACCTAACAGTGACACGCTCTTCATTCTCCCGGTCGACAAAATGCCAAGAACAAAGCCCAGATGCCCAAACGGCAAGAGGGAACCAGAAAGTTAAACCCAAGCTGGGTCCACAGAAAACCAGTCACCACTAAACTCAGGTGCAGAGACACCGAATGCCCAGTAAACACGGTCAATTTAACCCATGCAATCCCAGGCATACAGATGCCAGGTATTGATGTTTAAAAACAACATTACCCTCATAGTTACATGCCTCTCATTATCCTGGTCCATGGGAAAACACAAGCCGAGCTTGATCAACTCCGGCTGGGTCATCTCGGGGAGGGTGTTTAATGATGAAAGACCCGAAACACCCCATGATCCGAGGATGCATTACTGATGATGTGTCCCAGTGCACACCCGGTTCACTGAACCAAGTGGTGTCGGACCACGATAATGAAAGGCATGGGCCAGATTCAGCTGGCTTCACCACACGAGCCTATACGCCATAGCATCTCATACCTCACCACTCCAAACTCTGCAGCCTTACCTATCCCAGTCACACATATACATCCACCAGCCCAACACTCAAACCTAATCCTAAAGTCCAAGGGGGCACACACCCCCACAAACCCTCGGCACATCCCACAGATCATGCCACACCCCCACAAACCCTAGGCACACCCCGACTAACCCTGGCCACTCCCCCACAAACCCGATTACCTTTGTCAGGAGGGGCAAGATCCAAGAAAGGCAAGTGTTGGACCTGGTTAATGAAGGCGTGGGCCAGATCAAAGTGGCAGGGTCGCGTGAAATTGAATCTCAAGTGAGGAGATCAAAAAGCACAAGAGGGCTGATTTGCCCACTGCCCGCATACTCTCAACCTAACCTAACAGTGACACGCTCTTCATTCTCCCGGTCGACAAAATGCCAAGAACAAAGCCCAGATGCCCAAACGGCAAGAGGGAACCAGAAAGTTAAACCCAAGCTGGGTCCACAGAAAACCAGTCACCACTAAACTCAGGTGCAGAGACACCGAATGCCCAGTAAACACGGTCAATTTAACCCATGCAATCCCAGGCATACAGATGCCAGGTATTGATGTTTAAAAACAACATTACCCTCATAGTTACATGCCTCTCATTATCCTGGTCCATGGGAAAACACAAGCCGAGCTTGATCAACTCCGGCTGGGTCATCTCGGGGAGGGTGTTTAATGATGAAAGACCCGAAACACCCCATGATCCGAGGATGCATTACTGATGATGTGTCCCAGTGCACACCCGGTTCACTGAACCAAGTGGTGTCGGACCACGATAATGAAAGGCATGGGCCAGATTCAGCTGGCTTCACCACACGAGCCTATACGCCATAGCATCTCATACCTCACCACTCCAAACTCTGCAGCCTTACCTATCCCAGTCACACATATACATCCACCAGCCCAACACTCAAACCTAATCCTAAAGTCCAAGGGGGCACACACCCCCACAAACCCTCGGCACATCCCACAGATCATGCCACACCCCCACAAACCCTAGGCACACCCCGACTAACCCTGGCCACTCCCCCACAAACCCGATTACCTTTGGCAGCAGCGGCAAGATTCAAGAAAGGCAAGTGTTGGACCTGGTTAATGAAGGCGTGGGCCAGATCAAAGTGGCAGGGTCGCGTGAAATTGAATCTCAAGTGAGGAGATCAAAAAGCACAAGAGGGCTGATTTGCCCACTGCCCGCATACTCTCAACCTAACCTAACAGTGACACGCTCTTCATTCTCCCGGTCGACAAAATGCCAAGAACAAAGCCCAGATGCCCAAACGGCAAGAGAGAACCAGAAAGTTAAACCCAAGCTGGGTCCACAGAAAACCAGTCACCACTAAACTCAGGTGCAGAGACACCGAATGCCCAGTAAACACTGTCAATTTAACCCATGCAATCCCAGGCATACAGATGCCAGGTAATGATGTTTAAAAACGTCATTACCCTCATAGTTACATGCCTCTCATTATCCTGGTCCATGGGAAAACACAAGCCGAGCTTGATCAACTCCGGCTGGGTCATCTCGGGGAGGGTGTTTAATGATGAAAGACCCGAAACACCCCATGATCCGAGGATGCATTACTGATGATGTGTCCCAGTGCACACCCGGTACATTGAACCAAGTGGTGTCGGACCACGATAATGAAAGGCATGGGCCAGATTCACCTAGCTTCACCACACAAGCCTAAGCCCAATAGCACCTCATACCTCACCACTCAAAACTCTGCAGCCTTACCTATCCCAGTCACACATATACATCCACCAGCCCAACACTCAAACCTAATCCTAAAGTCCAAGGGGGCACACACCCCCACAAACCCTCGGCACATCCCACAGATCATGCCACACCCCCACAAACCCTAGGCACACCCCGACTAACCCTGGCCACTCCCCCACAAACCCGATTACCTTTGTCAGGAGGGGCAAGATCCAAGAAAGGCAAGTGTTGGACCTGGTTAATGAAGGCGTGGGCCAGATCAAAGTGGCAGGGTCGCGTGAAATTGAATCTCAAGTGAGGAGATCAAAAAGCACAAGAGGGCTGATTTGCCCACTGCCCGCATACTCTCAACCTAACCCAGTAAACACTGTCAATTTAACCCATGCAATCCCAGGCATACAGAAGCCGGGTAATGATGTTTAAAAACAACATTACCCTCATAGTTACATGCCTCTCATTATCCTGGTCCATGGGAAAACACAAGCCGAGCTTGATCAACTCCGGCTGGGTCATCTCGGGGAGGGTGTTTAATGATGAAAGACCCGAAACACCCCATGATCCGAGGATGCATTACTGATGATGTGTCCCAGTGCACACCTGGTCCATTGAACCAAGTGGTGTCGGACCACGATAATGAAAGGCATGGGCCAGATTCACCTGGCTTGACCACAGGGGCCTATGCGCCACAGCACCTCATACCTCACCACTCCAAACTCTGCAGCCTTACCTATCCCAGTCACACATATACATCCACCAGCCCAACACTCAAACCTAATCCTAAAGTCCAAGGGGGCACACACCCCCACAAACCCTCGGCACATCCCACAGATCATGCCACACCCCCACAAACCCTAGGCACACCCCGACTAACCCTGGCCACACCCCCACAAACCCGATTACCTTTGTCAGGAGGGGCAAGATCCAAGAAAGGCAAGTGTTGGACCTGGTTAATGAAGGCGTGGGCCAGATCAAAGTGGCAGGGTCGCGTGAAATTGAATCTCAAGTGAGGAGATCAAAAAGCACAAGAGGGCTGATTTGCCCACTGCCCGCATACTCTCAACCTAACCTAACAGTGACACGCTCTTCATTCTCCCGGTCGACAAAATGCCAAGAATAAAGCCCAGATGCCCAAACGGCGAGAGAGAACCAGAAAGTTAAACCCAAGCTGGGTCCACAGAAAACCAGTCACCACTAAACTCAGGTGCAGAGACACCGAATGCCCAGTAAACACTGTCAATTTAACCCATGCAATCCCAGGCATACAGATGCCGGGTAATGATGTTTAAAAACAACATTACCCTCATAGTTACATGCCTCTCATTATCCTGGTCCATGGGAAAACACAAGCCGAGCTTGATCAACTCCGGCTGGGTCATCTCGGGGAGGGTGTTTAATGATGAAAGACCCGAAACACCCCATGATCCGAGGATGCATTACTGATGATGTGTCCCAGTGCACACCTGGTCCATTGAACCAAGTGGTGTCGGACCATGATAATGAAAGGCATGGGCCAGATTCACCTGGCTTGACCACAGGGGCCTATGCGCCACAGCACCTCATACCTCACCACTCCAAACTCTGCAGCCTTACCTATCCCAGTCACACATATACATACACCAGCCCAACACTCAAACCTAATCCTAAAGTCCAAGGGGGCACACACCCCCACAAACCCTCGGCACATCCCAGAGATCATGCCACACCCCCACAAACCCTAGGCACACCCCGACTAACCCTGGCCACACCCCCACAAACCCGATTACCTTTGTCAGGAGGGGCAAGATCCAAGAAAGGCAAGTGTTGGACCTGGTTAATGAAGGCGTGGGCCAGATCAAAGTGGCAGGGTCGCGTGAAATTGAATCTCAAGTGAGGAGATCAAAAAGCACAAGAGGGCTGATTTGCCCACTGCCCGCATACTCTCAACCTAACCTAACAGTGACACGCTCTTCATTCTCCCGGTCGACAAAATGCCAAGAATAAAGCCCAGATGCCCAAACGGCGAGAGAGAACCAGAAAGTTAAACCCAAGCTGGGTCCACAGAAAACCAGTCACCACTAAACTCAGGTGCAGAGACACCGAATCCCCAGTAAACACTGTCAATTTAACCCATGCAATCCCAGGCATACAGATGCCGGGTAATGATGTTTAAAAACAACATTACCCTCATAGTTACATGCCTCTCATTATCCTGGTCCATGGGAAAACACAAGCCGAGCTTGATCAACTCCGGCTGGGTCATCTCGGGGAGGGTGTTTAATGATGAAAGACCCGAAACACCCCATGATCCGAGGATGCATTACTGATGATGTGTCCCAGTGCACACCCGGTTCACTGAACCAAGTGGTGTCGGACCACGATAATGAAAGGCATGGGCCAGATTCAGCTGGCTTCACCACACGAGCCTATACGCCATAGCATCTCATACCTCACCACTCCAAACTCTGCAGCCTTACCTATCCCAGTCACACATATACATCCACCAGCCCAACACTCAAACCTAATCCTAAAGTCCAAGGGGGCACACACCCCCACAAACCCTCGGCACATCCCACAGATCATGCCACACCCCCACAAACCCTAGGCACACCCCGACTAACCCTGGCCACTCCCCCACAAACCCGATTACCTTTGTCAGGAGGGGCAAGATCCAAGAAAGGCAAGTGTTGGACCTGGTTAATGAAGGCGTGGGCCAGATCAAAGTGGCAGGGTCGCGTGAAATTGAATCTCAAGTGAGGAGATCAAAAAGCACAAGAGGGCTGATTTGCCCACTGCCCGCATACTCTCAACCTAACCTAACAGTGACACGCTCTTCATTCTCCCGGTCGACAAAAGGCCAAGAACAAAGCCCAGATGCCCAAACGGCAAGAGAGAACCAGAAAGTTAAACCCAAGCTGGGTCCACAGAAAACAAGCCACCACTAAACTCAGGTGCAGAGACACCGAATGCCCAGTAAACACTGTCAATTTAACCCATGCATCCCCAGGCATACAGATGCCAGGTAATGATGTTTAAAAACGTCATTACCCTCATAGTTACATGCCTCTCATTATCCTGGTCCATGGGAAAACACAAGCCGAGCTTGATCAACTCCGGCTGGGTCATCTCGGGGAGGGTGTTTAATGATGAAAGACCCGAAACACCCGATGATCCGAGGATGCATTACTGATGATGTGTCCCAGTGCACACCCGGTCCATTGAACCAAGTGGTGTCGGACCACGATAATGAAAGGCATGGGCCAGATTCACCTGGCTTCACCACACAAGCCTAAGCCCCATAGCACCTCATACCACACCACTCAAAACTCTGCAGCCTTACCTATCCCAGTCACACATATACATCCACCAGCCCAACACTCAAACCTAATCCTAAAGTCCAAGGGGGCACACACCCCCACAAACCCTAGGCACATCCCAGTGATCATGCCACACCCCCACAAACCCTAGGCACACCCCGACTAACCCTGGCCACACCCCCACAAACCCGAGTACCTTTGTCAGGAGGGGCAAGATCCAAGAAAGGCAAGTGTTGGACCTGGTTAATGAAGGCGTGGGCCAGATCAAAGTGGCAGGGTCGCGTGAAATTGAATCTCAAGTGAGGAGATCAAAAAGCACAAGAGTGCTGATTTGCCCACTGCCCGCATACTCTCAACCTAACCCTAACCCTAAAGTCCAAGGGGGCACACACCCCCACAAACCCTCGGCACATCCCAGAGATCATGCCACACCCCCACAAACCCTAGGCACACCCCGACTAACCCTGGCCACTCCCCCACAAACCCGATTAGCTTTGTCAGGAGGGGCAAGATCCAAGAAAGGCAAGTGTTGGACCTGGTTAATGAAGGCGTGGGCCAGATCAAAGTGGCAGGGTCGCGTGAAATTGAATCTCAAGTGAGGAGATCAAAAAGCACAAGAGGGCTGATTTGCCCACTGCCCGCATACTCTCAACCTAACCTAACAGTGACACGCTCTTCATTCTCCCGGTCGACAAAATGCCAAGAATAAAGCCCAGATGCCCAAACGGCGAGAGAGAACCAGAAAGTTAAACCCAAGCTGGGTCCACAGGAAACCAGTCACCACTAAACTGAGGTGCAGAGACACCGAATGCCCAGTAAACACTGTCAATTTAAACCATGCAATCCCAGGCATACAGATGCCAGGTAATGATGTTTAAAAACAACATTACCCTCATAGTTACATGCCTCTCATTATCCTGGTCCATGGGAAAACACAAGCCGAGCTTGATCAACTCCGGCTGGGTCATCTCGGGGAGGGTGTTTAATGATGAAAGACCCGAAACACCCCATGATCCGAGGATGCATTACTGATGATGTGTCCCAGTGCACACCCGGTCCATTGAACCAAGTGGTGTCGGACCACGATAATGAAAGGCATGGGCCAGATTCACCTGGCTTCACCACACGAGCCTATGCGCCATAGCACCTCATACCTCACCACTCAAAACTCTGCAGCCTTACCTATCCCAGTCACACATATACATCCACCAGCCCAACACTCAAACCTAATCCTAAAGTCCAAGGGGGCACACACCCCCACAAACCCTCAGCATTCCCAATGATCATGCCACACCCCCACAAACCCTAGGCACACCCCGACTAACCCTGGCCACACCCCCACAAACCCGATTACCTTTGTCAGGAGGGGCAATATCCAAGAAAGGCAAGTGTTGGACCTGGTTAATGAAGGCGTGGGCCAGATCAAAGTGGCAGGGTCGCGTGAAATTGAATCTCAAGTGAGGAGATCAAAAAGCACAAGAGGGCTGATTTGCCCACTGCCCGCATACTCTCAACCTAACCCGATTACCTTTGTCAGGAGGGGCAAGATCCAAGAAAGGCAAGTGTTGGACCTGGTTAATGAAGGCGTGGGCCAGATCAAAGTGGCAGGGTCGCGTGAAATTGAATCTCAAGTGAGGAGATCAAAAAGCACAAGAGGGCTGATTTGCCCACTGCCCGCATACTCTCAACCTAACCCTAAACCCTAGGCACACCCCGACTAACCCTGGCCACTCCCCCACAAAACCGATTACCTTTGTCAGGAGGGGCAAGATCCAAGAAAGGCAAGTGTTGGACCTGGTTAATGAAGGCGTGGGCCAGATCAAAGTGGCAGGGTCGCGTGAAATTGAATCTCAAGTGAGGAGATCAAAGAGCACAAGAGGGCTGATTTGCCCACTGCCTGCATACGCTCAACCTAACCCTAATACCAAGAATAAAGCCCAGATGCCCAAATGGCAAGAGAGAACCAGAAAGTTAAACCCAAGCTGGGTCCACAGAAAACCAGTCACCACTAAACTCAGGTGCAGAGACACCGAATGCCCAGTAAACACTGTCAATTTAACCCATGCAATCCCAGGCATACAGATGCCAGGTAATGATGTTTAAAAACAACATTACCCTCATAGTTACATGCCTCTCATTATCCTGGTCCATGGGAAAACACAAGCCGAGCTTGATCAACTCCGGCTGGGTCATCTCGGGGAGGGTGTTTAATGATGAAAGACCCGAAACACCCCATGATCCGAGGATGCATTACTGATGATGTGTCCCAGTGCACACCCGGTACATTGAACCAAGTGGTGTCGGACCACGATAATGAAAGGCATGGGCCAGATTCACCTGGCTTCACCACATGAGCCTATGCGCCACAGCACCTCATACCTCACCACTCCAAACTCTGCAGCCTTCCCTATCCCAGTCACACATATACATCCACCAGCCCAACACTCAAACCTAATCCTAAAGTCCAAGGGGGCACACACCCCCACAAACCCTCGGCACATCCCAGTGATCATGCCACACCCCCACAAACCCTAGGCACAACCCGACTAACCCAGTCCCCACCCCCACAAACCCAATTACCTTTGTCAGGAGGGGCAAGATCCAACAAAGGCAAGTGTTGGACCTGGTTAATGAAGGCGTGGGCCAGATCAAAGTGGCAGGGTCGCGTGAAATTGAATCTCAAGTGAGGAGATCAAAAAGCACAAGAGGGCTGATTTGCCCACTGCCCGCATACTCTCAACCTATCCCTAATGTGAAAGACCCGAAACACCCCATGATCCGAGGATGCATTACTGATGATGTGTCCCAGTGCACACCCGGTCCATTGAACCAAGTGGTGTCGGACCACGATAATGAAAGGCATGGGCCAGATTCACCTGGCTTCACCACACGAGCCTATGCGCCATAGCACCTCATACCTCACCACTCAAAACTCTGCAGCCTTACCTATCCCCGTCACACATATACATCCACCAGCCCAACACTCAAACCTAATCCTAAAGTCCAAGGGGGCACACACCCCCACAAACCCTCGGCACATCCCAGAGATCATGCCACACCCCCACAAACCCTAGGCACACCCCGACTAACCCTGGCCACTCCCCCACAAACCCGATTACCTTTGTCAGGAGGGGCAAGATCCAAGAAAGGCAAGTGTTGGACCTGGTTAATGAAGGCGTGGGCCAGATCAAAGTGGCAGGGTCGCGTGAAATTGAATCTCAAGTCAGGAGATCAAAAAGCACAAGAGGGCTGATTTGCCCACTGCCCGCATACTCTCAACCTAACCTAACAGTGACACGCTCTTCATTCTCCCGGTCGACAAAATGCCAACAAAAAAGCCCAGATGCCCAAAAGGCGAGAGAGAACCAGAAAGTTAAACCCAAGCTGGGTCCACAGAAAACAAGTCACCACTAAACTCAGGTGCAGAGACACCGAATGCCCAGTAAACACTGTCAATTTAACCCATGCAATCCCAGGCATACAGATGCCAGGTAATGATGTTTAAAAACAACATTACCCTCATAGTTACATGCCTCTCATTATCCTGGTCCATGGGAAAACACAAGCCGAGCTTGATCAACTCCGGCTGGGTCATCTCGGGGAGGGTGTTTAATGATGAAAGACCCGAAACACCCCATGATCCGAGGATGCATTACTGATGATGTGTCCCAGTGCACACCCGGTTCACTGAACCAAGTGGTGTCGGACCACGATAATGAAAGGCATGGGCCAGATTCACCTGGCTTCACCACACGAGCCTATGCGCCATAGCACCTCATACCTCACCACTCAAAACTCTGCAGCCTTACCTATCCCCGTCACACATATACATCCACCAGCCCAACACTCAAACCTAATCCTAAAGTCCAAGGGGGCACACACCCCCACAAACCCTCGGCACATCCCAGAGATCATGCCACACCCCCACAAACCCTAGGCACACCCCGACTAACCCTGGCCACTCCCCCACAAACCCGATTACCTTTGTCAGGAGGGGCAAGATCCAAGAAAGGCAAGTGTTGGACCTGGTTAATGAAGGCGTGGGCCAGATCAAAGTGGCAGGGTCGCGTGAAATTGAATCTCAAGTGAGGAGATCAAAAAGCACAAGAGGGCTGATTTGCCCACTGCCCGCATACTCTCAACCTAACCTAACAGTGACACGCTCTTCATTCTCCCGGTCGACAAAATGCCAAGAATAAAGCCCAGATGCCCAAACGGCGAGAGAGAACCAGAAAGTTAAACCCAAGCTGGGTCCACAGAAAACCAGTCACCACTAAACTCAGGTGCAGAGACACCGAATGCCCAGTAAACACTGTCAATTTAACCCATGCAATCCCAGGCATACAGATGCCAGGTAATGATGTTTAAAAACAACATTACCCTCATAGTTACATGCCTCTCATTATCCTGGTCCATGGGAAAACACAAGCCGAGCTTGATCAACTCCGGCTGGGTCATCTCGGGGAGGGTGTTTAATGATGAAAGACCCGAAACACCCCATGATCCGAGGATGCATTACTGATGATGTGTCCCAGTGCACACCCGGTCCATTGAACCAAGTGGTGTCGGACCACGATAATGAAAGGCATGGGCCAGATTCACCTGGCTTCACCACACGAGCCTATGCGCCATAGCACCTCATACCTCACCACTCAAAACTCTGCAGCCTTACCTATCCCAGTCACACATATACATCCACCAGCCCAACACTCAAACCTAATCCTAAAGTCCAAGGGGGCACACACCCCCACAAACCCTCAGCATTCCCAATGATCATGCCACACCCCCACAAACCCTAGGCACACCCCGACTAACCCTGGCCACACCCCCACAAACCCGATTACCTTTGTCAGGAGGGGCAAGATCCAAGAAAGGCAAGTGTTGGACCTGGTTAATGAAGGCGTGGGCCAGATCAAAGTGGCAGGGTCGCGTGAAATTGAATCTCAAGTGAGGAGATCAAAAAGCACAAGAGGGCTGATTTGCCCACTGCCCGCATACTCTCAACCTAACCCGATTACCTTTGTCAGGAGGGGCAAGATCCAAGAAAGGCAAGTGTTGGACCTGGTTAATGAAGGCGTGGGCCAGATCAAAGTGGCAGGGTCGCGTGAAATTGAATCTCAAGTGAGGAGATCAAAAAGCACAAGAGGGCTGATTTGCCCACTGCCCGCATACTCTCAACCTAACCCGATTACCTTTGTCAGGAGGGGCAAGATACAAGAAAGGCAAGTGTTGGACCTGGTTAATGAAGGCGTGGGCCAGATCAAAGTGGCAGGGTCGCGTGAAATTGAATCTCAAGTGAGGAAATCAAAGAGCACAAGAGGGCTGATTTGCCCACTGCCCGCATACTCTCAACCTAACCCTAATGCCAAGAATAAAGCCCAGATGCCCAAACGGCGAGAGAGAACCAGAAAGTTAAACCCAAGCTGGGTCCACAGAAAACCAGTCACCACTAAACTGAGGTGCAGAGACACCGAATGCCCAGTAAACACTGTCAATTTAACCCATGCAATCCCAGGCATACAGATGCCAGGTAATGATGTTTAAAAACAACATTACCCTCATAGTTACATGCCTCTCATTATCCTGGTCCATGGGAAAACACAAGCCGAGCTTGATCAACTCCGGCTGGGTCATCTCGGGGAGGGTGTTTAATGATGAAAGACCCGAAACACCCGATGATCCGAGGATGCATTACTGATGATGTGTCCCAGTGCACACCCGGTCCATTGAACCAAGTGGTGTCGGACCACGATAATGAAAGGCATGGGCCAGATTCACCTGGCTTCACCACACGAGCCTATGCGCCATAGCACCTCATACCTCACCACTCAAAATTCTGCAGCCTTACCTATCCCAGTCACACATATACATCCACCAGCCCAACACTGAAACCTAATCCTAAAGTCCAAGGGGGCACACACCCCCACAAACCCTCGGCACCTCCCAGTGATCATGCCACACCCCCACAAACCCTAGTCACACCCCGACTAACCCTGGCCACACCCCCACAAACCCGATTACCTTTGTCAGGAGGGGCAAGATCCAAGAAAGGCAAGTGTTGGACCTGGTTAATGAAGGCGTGGGCCAGATCAAAGTGGCAGGGTCGCGTGAAATTGAATCTCAAGTGAGGAGATCAAAAAGCACAAGAGGGCTGATTTGCCCACTGCCCGCATACTCTCAACCTAACCCTAAACCCTAGGCACACCCCGACTAACCCTGGCCACTCCCCCACAAAACCGATTACCTTTGTCAGGAGGGGCAAGATCCAAGAAAGGCAAGTGTTGGACCTGGTTAATGAAGGCGTGGGTCAGATCAAAGTGGCAGAGTCGCGTGAAATTGAATCTCAAGTGAGGAGATCAAAGAGCACAAGAGGGCTGATTTGCCCACTGCCCGCATACTCTCAACCTAACCTAACAGTGACACGCTCTTCATTCTCCCGGTCGACAAAATGCCAAGAACAAAGCCCAGATGCCCAAGCGGCAAGAGAGAACCAGAAAGTTAAACCCAAGCTGGGTCCACAGAAAACAAACCACCAGTAAACTCAGGTGCAGGGACACCGAATACCCAGTAAACACTGTCAATTTAACCCATGCATCCCCAGGCATACAGATGCCAGGTAATGATGTTTAAAAACAACATTACCCTCATAGTTACATGCCTCTCATTATCCTAGTCCATGGGAAAACACAAGCCGAGCTTGATCAACTCCGGCTGGGTCATCTCGGGGAGGGTGTTTAATGATGAAAGACCCGAAACACCCCATGATCCGAGGATGCATTACTGATGATGTGTCCCAGTGCACACCCGGTCCATTGAACCAAGTGGTGTCGGACCACGATAATGAAAGGCATGGGCCAGATTCACCTGGCTTCACCACATGAGCCTATGCGCCACAGCACCTCATACCTCATCACTCTAAACTCTGCAGCCTTACCTCTCCCAGTCACACATATACATCCACCAGCCCAACACTCAAACCTAATCCTAAAGTCCAAGGGGGCACACACCCCCACAAACCCTCGGCACATCCCAGTGATCATGCCACACCCCCACAAACCCTAGGCACACCCCAACTAACCCTGGCCACTCCCCCAGAAAACCGATTACCTTTGTCAGGAGGGGCAAGATCCAAGAAAGGCAAGTGTTGGACCTGGTTAATGAAGGCGTGGGCCAGATCAAAGTGGCAGGGTCGCGTGAAATTGAATCTCAAGTGAGGAGATCAAAGAGCACAAGAGGGCTGATTTGCCCACTGCCCGCATACTCTCAACCTAACCCTAATGCCAAGAATAAAGCCCAGATGCCCAAACGGCGAGAGAGAACCAGAAAGTTAAACCCAAGCTGGGTCCACAGAAAACCAGTCACCACTAAACTGAGGTGCAGAGACACCGAATGCCCAGTAAACACTGTCAATTTAACCCATGCAATCCCAGGCATACAGATGCCAGGTAATGATGTTTAAAAACAACATTACCCTCATAGTTACATGCCTCTCATTATCCTGGTCCATGGGAAAACACAAGCCGAGCTTGATCAACTCCGGCTGGGTCATCTCGGGGAGGGTGTTTAATGATGAAAGACCCGAAACACCCCATGATCCGAGGATGCATTACTGATGATGTGTCCCAGTGCACACCCGGTCCATTGAACCAAGTGGTGTCGGACCACGATAATGAAAGGCATGGGCCAGATTCACCTGGCTTCACCACATGAGCCTATGCGCCACAGCACCTCATACCTCACCACTCCAAACTCTGCAGCCTTACCTATCCCAGTCACATATACATCCACCAGCCCAACACTCAAACCTAATCCTAAAGTCCAAGGGGGCACACACCCCCACAAACCCTCGGCACATCCCAGAGATCATGCCACACCCCCACAAACCCTAGGCACACCCCGACTAACCCTGGCCACTCCCCCACAAACCCGATTACCTTTGTCAGGAGGGGCAAGATCCAAGAAAGGCAAGTGTTGGACCTGGTTAATGAAGGCGTGGGCCAGATCAAAGTGGCAGGGTCGCGTGAAATTGAATCTCAAGTGAGGAGATCAAAAAGCACAAGAGGGCTGATTTGCCCACTGCCCGCATACTCTCAACCTAACCTAACAGTGACACGCTCTTCATTCTCCCGGTCGACAAAATGCCAAGAACAAAGCCCAGATGCCCAAACGGCAAGAGAGAGCCAGAAAGTTAAACCCAAGCTGGGTCCACAGAAAACCAGTCACCACTGAACTCAGGTGCAGAGACACCGAATGCCCAGTAAACACTGTCAATGTAACCCATGCAATCCCAGGCATACAGATGCCAGGTAATGATGTCTAAAAACAACATTACCCTCACAGTTACAAGCCTCTCATCATCCTGGTCCATGGGAAAACACAAGCCGAGCTTGATCAACTCCGGCTGGGTCATCTCGGGGAGGGTGTTTAATGATGAAAGACCCGAAACACCCCATGATCCGAGGATGCATTACTGATGATGTGTCCCAGTGCACACCCGGTCCATTGAACCAAGTGGTGTCGGACCACGATAATGAACGGCATGGGCCAGATTCACCTGGCTTCACCACATGAGCCTATGCGCCACAGCACCTCATACCTCACCACTCCAAACTCTGCAACCTTCCCTATCCCAGTCACACATATACATCCACCAGCCCAACACTCAAACCTAATCCTGAAGTCCAAGGGGGCACACACCCCCACAAACCCTCGGCACATCCCAGTGATCATGCCACACCCCCACAAACCCTAGGCACAACCCGACTAACCCTGGCCACACCCCCACAAACCCAATTACCTTTGTCAGGAGGGGCAAGATCCAAGAAAGGCAAGTGTTGGACCTGGTTAATGAAGGCGTGGGCCAGATCAAAGTGGCAGGGTCGCGTGAAATTGAATCTCAAGTGAGGAGATCAAAAAGCACAAGAGGGCTGATTTGCTCACTGCCCGCATACTCTCAACCTAACCTAACAGTGGCACGCTCTTCATTCTCCCGGTCGACAAAATGCCAAGAATAAAGCCCAGATGCCCAAACGGCGAGAGAGAACCAGAAAGTTAAACCCAAGCTGGGTCCACAGAAAACCAGTCACCACTAAACTGAGGTGCAGAGACACCGAATGCCCAGTAAACACTGTCAATTTAACCCATGCAATCCCAGGCATACAGATGCCAGGTAATGATGTTTAAAAACAACATTACCCTCATAGTTACATGCCTCTCATTATCCTGGTCCATGGGAAAACACAAGCCGAGCTTGATCAACTCCGGCTGGGTCATCTCGGGGAGGGTGTTTAATGATGAAAGACCCGAAACACCCCATGATCCGAGGATGCATTACTGATGATGTGTCCCAGTGCACACCCGGTCCATTGAACCAAGTGGTGTCGGACCACGATAATGAAAGGCATGGGCCAGATTCACCTGGCTTCACCACATGAGCCTATGCGCCACAGCACCTCATACCTCACCACTCCAAACTCTGCAGCCTTCCCTATCCCAGTCACACATATACATCCACCAGCCCAACACTCAAACCTAATCCTAAAGTCCAAGGGGGCACACACCCCCACAAACCCTCGGCACATCCCAGTGATCATGCCACACCCCCACAAACCCTAGGCACAACCCGACTAACCCTGGCCACACCCCCACAAACCCAATTACCTTTGTCAGGAGGGGCAAGATCCAAGAAAGGCAAGTGTTGGACCTGGTTAATGAAGGCGTGGGCCAGATCAAAGTGGCAGGGTCGCGTGAAATTGAATCTCAAGTGAGGAGATCAAAAAGCACAAGACGGCTGATTTGCCCACTGCCCGCATACTCTCAACCTATCCCTAATGTGAAAGACCCGAAACACCCCATGATCCGAGGATGCATTACTGATGATGTGTCCCAGTGCACACCCGGTCCATTGAACCAAGTGGTGTCGGACCACGATAATGAAAGGCATGGGCCAGATTCACCTGGCTTCACCACATGAGCCTATGCGCCACAGCACCTCATACCTCACCACTCCAAACTCTGCAGCCTTACCTATCCCAGTCACATATACATCCACCAGCCCAACACTCAAACCTAATCCTAAAGTCCAAGGGGGCACACACCCCCACAAACCCTCGGCACATCCCAGAGATCATGCCACACCCCCACAAACCCTAGGCACACCCCGACTAACCCTGGCCACTCCCCCACAAACCCGATTACCTTTGTCAGGAGGGGCAAGATCCAAGAAAGGCAAGTGTTGGACCTGGTTAATGAAGGCGTGGGCCAGATCAAAGTGGCAGGGTCGCGTGAAATTGAATCTCAAGTGAGGAGATCAAAAAGCACAAGAGGGCTGATTTGCCCACTGCCCGCATACACTCAACCTAACCTAACAGTGACACGCTCTTCATTCTCCCGGTCGACAAAATGCCAAGAACAAAGCCCAGATGCCCAAACGGCAAGAGAGAACCAGAAAGTTAAACCCAAGCTGGGTCCACAGAAAACCAGTCACCACTGAACTCAGGTGCAGAGACACCGAATGCCCAGTAAACACTGTCAATGTAACCCATGCAATCCCAGGCATACAGATGCCAGGTAATGATGTTTAAAAACAACATTACCCTCACAGTTACAAGCCTCTCATCATCCTGGTCCATGGGAAAACACAAGCCGAGTTTGATCAACTCCGGCTGGGTCATCTCGGGGAGGGTGTTTAATGATGAAAGACCCGAAACACCCCATGATCCGAGGATGCATTACTGATGATGTGTCCCAGTGCACACCCGGTCCATTGAACCAAGTGGTGTCGGACCACGATAATGAAAGGCATGGGCCAGATTCACCTGGCTTCACCACATGAGCCTATGCGCCACAGCACCTCATACCTCACCACTCCAAACTCTGCAGCCTTCCCTATCCCAGTCACACATATACATCCACCAGCCCAACACTCAAACCTAATCCTAAAGTCCAAGGGGGCACACACCCCCACAAACCCTCGGCACATCCCAGTGATCATGCCACACCCCCACAAACCCTAGGCACAACCCGACTAACCCTGGCCACACCCCCACAAACCCAATTACCTTTGTCAGGAGGGGCAAGATCCAAGAAAGGCAAGTGTTGGACCTGGTTAATGAAGGCGTGGGCCAGATCAAAGTGGCAGGGTCGCGTGAAATTGAATCTCAAGTGAGGAGATCAAAAAGCACAAGAGGGCTGATTTGCCCACTGCCCGCATACTCTCAACCTAACCTAACAGTGACACGCTCTTCATTCTCCCGGTCGACAAAATGCCAAGAATAAAGCCCAGATGCCCAAACGGCGAGAGAGAACCAGAAAGTTAAACCCAAGCTGGGTCCACAGAAAACCAGTCACCACTAAACTGAGGTGCAGAGACACCGAATGCCCAGTAAACACTGCCAATTTAACCCATGCAATCCCAGGCACACAGATGCCAGGTAATGCTGTTTAAAAACAACATTACCCTCATAGTTACATGCCTCTCATTATCCTGGTCCATGGGAAAACACAAGCCGAGCTTGATCAACTCCGGCTGGGTCATCTCGGGGAGGGTGTTTAATGATGAAAGACCCGAAACACCCCATGATCCGAGGATGCATTACTGATGATGTGTCCCAGTGCACACCCGGTACATTGAACCAAGTGGTGTCGGACCACGATAATGAAAGGCATGGTCCAGATTCACCTAGCTTCACCACACAAGCCTAAGCCCAATAGCACCTCATACCTCACCACTCAAAACTCTGCAGCCTTACCTATCCCAGTCACACATATACATCCACCAGCCCAACACTCAAACCTAATCCTAAAGTCCAAGGGGGCACACACCCCCACAAACCCTCGGCACATCCCACAGATCATGCCACACCCCCACAAACCCTAGGCACACCCCGACTAACCCTGGCCACTCCCCCACAAACCCGATTACCTTTGTCAGGAGGGGCAAGATCCAAGAAAGGCAAGTGTTGGACCTGGTTAATGAAGGCGTGGGCCAGATCAAAGTGGCAGGGTCGCGTGAAATTGAATCTCGAGTGAGGAGATCAAAAAGCACAAGAGGGCTGATTTGCCCACTGCCCGCATACTCTCAACCTAACCAAACAGTGACACGCTCTTCATTCTCCCGGTCGACAAAATGCCAAGAACAAAGCCCAGATGCCCAAACGGCAAGAGAGAACCAGAAAGTTAAACCCAAGCTGGGTCCACAGAAAACCAGTCACCACTGAACTCAGGTGCAGAGACACCGAATGCCCAGTAAACACTGTCAATGTAACCCATGCAATCCCAGGCATACAGATGCCAGGTAATGATGTTTAAAAACAACATTACCCTCACAGTTACAAGCCTCTCATCATCCTGGTCCATGGGAAAACACAAGCCGAGTTTGATCAACTCCGGCTGGGTCATCTCGGGGAGGGTGTTTAATGATGAAAGACCCGAAACACCCCATGATCCGAGGATGCATTACTGATGATGTGTCCCAGTGCACACCCGGTCCATTGAACCAAGTGGTGTCGGACCACGATAATGAAAGGCATGGGCCAGATTCACCTGGCTTCACCACATGAGCCTATGCGCCACAGCACCTAATACCTCACCACTCCAAACTCTGCAGCCTTCCCTATCCCAGTCACACATATACATCCACCAGCCCAACACTCAAACCTAATCCTAAAGTCCAAGGGGGCACACACCCCCACAAACCCTCGGCACATCCCAGTGATCATGCCACACCCCCACAAACCCTAGGCACAACCCGACTAACCCTGGCCACACCCCCACAAACCCAATTACCTTTGTCAGGAGGGGCAAGATCCAAGAAAGGCAAGTGTTGGACCTGGTTAATGAAGGCGTGGGCCAGATCAAAGTGGCAGGGTCGCGTGAAATTGAATCTCAAGTGAGGAGATCAAAAAGCACAAGAGGGCTGATTTGCCCACTGCCCGCATACTCTCAACCTAACCTAACAGTGACACGCTCTTCATTCTCCCGGTCGACAAAATGCCAAGAATAAAGCCCAGATGCCCAAACGGCGAGAGAGAACCAGAAAGTTAAACCCAAGCTGGGTCCACAGAAAACCAGTCACCACTAAACTGAGGTGCAGAGACACCGAATGCCCAGTAAACACTGCCAATTTAACCCATGCAATCCCAGGCACACAGATGCCAGGTAATGCTGTTTAAAAACAACATTACCCTCATAGTTACATGCCTCTCATTATCCTGGTCCATGGGAAAACACAAGCCGAGCTTGATCAACTCCGGCTGGGTCATCTCGGGGAGGGTGTTTAATGATGAAAGACCCGAAACACCCCATGATCCGAGGATGCATTACTGATGATGTGTCCCAGTGCACACCCGGTACATTGAACCAAGTGGTGTCGGACCACGATAATGAAAGGCATGGTCCAGATTCACCTAGCTTCACCACACAAGCCTAAGCCCAATAGCACCTCATACCTCACCACTCAAAACTCTGCAGCCTTACCTATCCCAGTCACACATATACATCCACCAGCCCAACACTCAAACCTAATCCTAAAGTCCAAGGGGGCACACACCCCCACAAACCCTCGGCACATCCCACAGATCATGCCACACCCCCACAAACCCTAGGCACACCCCGACTAACCCTGGCCACTCCCCCACAAACCCGATTACCTTTGTCAGGAGGGGCAAGATCCAAGAAAGGCAAGTGTTGGACCTGGTTAATGAAGGCGTGGGCCAGATCAAAGTGGCAGGGTCGCGTGAAATTGAATCTCGAGTGAGGAGATCAAAAAGCACAAGAGGGCTGATTTGCCCACTGCCCGCATACTCTCAACCTAACCAAACAGTGACACGCTCTTCATTCTCCCGGTCGACAAAATGCCAAGAACAAAGCCCAGATGCCCAAACGGCAAGAGCGAACCAGAAAGTTAAACCCAAGCTGTGTCCACAGAAAACAAGTCACCACTAAACTCAGGTGCAGAGACACCGAATGCCCAGTAAACACTGTCAATTTAACCCATGCAATCCCAGGCATACAGATGCCAGGTAATGATGTTTAAAAACAACATTACCCTCATAGTTACATGCCTCTCATTTTCCTGGTCCATGGGAAAACACAAGCCGAGCTTGATCAACTCCGGCTGGGTCATCTCGGGGAGGGTGTTTAATGATGAAAGACCCGAAACACCCGATGATCCGAGGATGCATTACTGATGATGTGTCCCAGTGCACACCCGGTCCATTGAACCAAGTGGTGTCGGACCACGATAATGAAAGGCATGGGCCAGATTCACCTGGCTTCACCACACAAGCCTAAGGCCAATAGCACCTCATACCTCACCACTCCAAACTCTGCAGTCTTACCTATCCCAGTCACACATGTACATCCACCAGCCCAACACTCAAACCTAATCCTAAAGTCCAAGGGGGCACACACCCCCACAAACCCTCGGCACATCCCAGAGATCATGCCACACCCCCACAAACCCTAGGCACACCCCGACTAACCCTGGCCACTCCCCCACAAACCCGATTACCTTTGTCAGGAGGGGCAAGATCCAAGAAAGGCAAGTGTTGGACCTGGTTAATGAAGGCGTGGGCCAGATCAAAGTGGCAGGGTCGCGTGAAATTGAATCTCAAGTGAGGAGATCAAAAAGCACAAGAGGGCTGATTTGCCCACTGCCCGCATACTCTCAACCTAACCTAACAGTGACACGCTCTTCATTCTCCCGGTCGACAAAATGCCAAGAACAAAGCCCAGATGCCCAAACGGCAAGAGAGAACCAGAAAGTTAAACCCAAGCTGTGTCCACAGAAAACAAGTCACCACTAAACTCAGGTGCAGAGACACCGAATGCCCAGTAAACACTGTCAATTTAACCCATGCAATCCCAGGCATACAGATGCCAGGTAATGATGTTTAAAAACAACATTACCCTCATAGTTACATGCCTCTCATTTTCCTGGTCCATGGGAAAACACAAGCCAAGCTTGATCAACTCCGGCTGGGTCATCTCGGGGAGGGTGTTTAATGATGAAAGACCCGAAACACCCGATGATCCGAGGATGCATTACTGATGATGTGTCCCAGTGCACACCCGGTCCATTGAACCAAGTGGTGTCGGACCACGATAATGAAAGGCATGGGCCAGATTCACCTGGCTTCACCACACAAGCCTAAGCCCAATAGCACCTCATACCTCACCACTCCAAACTCTGCAGTCTTACCTATCCCAGTCACACATGTACATCCACCAGCCCAACACTCAAACCTAATCCTAAAGTCCAAGGGGGCACACACCCCCACAAACACTCGGCACATCCCAGAGATCATGCCACACCCCCACAAACCCTAGGCACACCCCGACTAACCCTAGCCACTCCCCCACAAACCCGATTACCTTTGTCAGGAGGGGCAAGATCCACAAAAGGCAAGTGTTGGACCTGGTTAATGAAGGCGTGGGCCAGATCAAAGTGGCAGGGTCGCGTGAAATTGAATCTCAAGTGAGGAGATCAAAAAGCACAAGAGGGCTGATTTGCCCACTGCCCGCATACTCTCAACCTAACCTAACAGTGACACGCTCTTCATTCTCCCGGTCGATAAAATGCCAAGAGCAAAGCCCAGATGCCCAAACGGCAAGAGAGAACCAGAAAGTTAAACCCAAGCTGTGTCCACAGAAAACAAGTCACCACTAAACTCAGGTGCAGAGACACCGAATGCCCAGTAAACACTGTCAATTTAACCCATGCAATCCCAGGCATACAGATGCCAGGTAATGATGTTTAAAAACAACATTACCCTCATAGTTGCATGCCTCTCATTTTCCTGGTCAATGGGAAAACACAAGCCGAGCTTGATCAACTCCGGCTGGGTCATCTCGGGGAGGGTGTATAATGATGAAAGACCCGAAACACCCGATGATCCGAGGATGCATTACTGATGATGTGTCCCAGTGCACACCCGGTCCATTGAACCAAGTGGTGTCGGACCACGATAATGAAAGGCATGGGCCAGATTCACCTGGCTTCACCACACAAGCCTAAGCCCAATAGCACCTCATACCTCACCACTCCAAACTCTGCAGTCTTACCTATCCCAGTCACACATGTACATCCACCAGCCCAACACTCAAACCTAATCCTAAAGTCCAAGGGGGCACACACCCCCACAAACCCTCGGCACATCCCAGAGATCATGCCACACCCCCACAAACCCTAGGCACACCCCGACTAACCCTGGCCACTCCCCCACAAACCCGATTACCTTTGTCAGGAGGGGCAAGATCCAAGAAAGGCAAGTGTTGGACCTGGTTAATGAAGGCGTGGGCCAGATCAAAGTGGCAGGGTCGCGTGAATTTGAATCTCAAGTGAGGAGATCAAAAAGCACAAGAGGGCTGATTTGCCCACTGCCCGCATACTCTCAACCTAACCCTAACCCTAACCCTAATGCGAGATCATGCCACACCCCCACAAACCCTAGGCACACCCCGACTAACCCTGGCCACTCCCCCACAAACCCGACTACCTTTGTCAGGAGGGGCAAGATCCAAGAAAGGCAAGTGTTGGACCTGGTTAATGAAGGCGTGGGCCAGATCAAAGTGGCAGGGTCGCGTGAAATTGAATCTCAAGTCAGGAGATCAAAAAGCACAAGAGGGCTGATTTGCCCACTGCCCGCATACTCTCAACCTAACCCTAACCCTAACCCCCACAAACCCTCGGCACATCCCAGAGATCATGCCACACCCCCACAAACCCTAGGCACACCCCGACTAACCCTGGCCACTCCCCCACAAACCCGATTACCTTTGTCAGGAGGGGCAAGATCCAAGAAAGGCAAGTGTTGGACCTGGTTAATGAAGGCGTGGGCCAGATCAAAGTGGCAGGGTCGCGTGAAATTGAATCTCAAGTGAGGAGATCAAAAAGCACAAGAGGGCTGATTTGCCCACTGCCCGCATACTCTCAACCTAACCTAACAGTGACACGCTCTTCATTCTCCCGGTCGACAAAATGCCAAGAACAAAGCCCAGATGCCCAAACGGCAAGAGAGAACCAGAAAGTTAAACCCAAGCTGGGTCCACAGAAAACAAGCCACCACTAAACTCAGGTGCAGAGACACCGAATGCCCAATAAACACTGTCAATTTAACCCATTCATCCCCAGGCATACAGATGCCAGGTAATGATGTTTAAAAACGTCATTACCCTCATAGTTACATGCCTCTCATTATCCTGGTCGATGGGAAAACACAAGCCGAGCTTGATCAACTCCGGCTGGGTCATCTCGGGGAGGGTGTTTAATGATGAAAGACCCGAAACACCCCATGATCCGAGGATGCATTACTGATGATGTGTCCCAGTGCACACCCGGTCCATTGAACCAAGTGGTGTCGGACCACGATAATGAAAGGCATGGGCCAGATTCACCTGGCTTCACCACTAAGCCCCATAGAACCTCATACCTCACCACTCAAAATTCTGCAGCCTTACCTATCCCAGTCACACATATACATCCACCAGCCCAACACTCAAACCTAATCCTAAAGTCCAAGGGGGCACACACCCCCACAAACCCTCGGCACATCCCACAGATCATGCCACACCCCCACAAACCCTAGGCACACCCCGACTAACCCTGGCCACTCCCCCACAAACCCGATTACCTTTGTCAGGAGGGGCAAGATCCAAGAAAGGCAAGTGTTGGACCTGGTTAATGAAGGCGTGGGCCAGATCAAAGTGGCAGGGTCGCGTGAAATTGAATCTCAAGTGAGGAGATCAAAAAGCACAAGAGGGCTGATTTGCCCACTGCCCGCATACTCTCAACCTAACCTAACAGTGACACGCTCTTCATTCTCCCGGTCGACAAAATGCCAAGAATAAAGCCCAGATGCCCAAACGGCGAGAGAGAACCAGAAAGTTAAACCCAAGCTGGGTCCACAGAAAACCAGTCACCACTAAACTCAGGTGCAGAGACACCGAATGCCCAGTAAACACTGTAATTTAACCCACGCAATCGCAGGCATACAGATGCCAGGTAATGATGTTTAAAAACAACATTACCCTCATAGTTACATGCCTCTCATTATCCTAGTCCATGGGAAAACACAAGCCGAGCTTGATCAACTCTGGCTGGGTCATCTCGGGGAGGGTGTTTAATGATGAAAGACCCGAAACACCCCATGATCCGAGGATGCATGACTGATGATGTGTCCCAGTGCACACCCGGTTCACTGAACCAAGTGGTGTCGGACCACGATAATGAAAGGCATGGGCCAGATTCACCTGGCTTCACCACATGAGCCTATGCGCCACAGCACCTCATACCTCACCACTCCAAACTCTGCAGCCTTCCCTATCCCAGTCACACATATACATCCACCTGACCAACACTCAAACCTAATCCTAAAGTCCAAGGGGGCACACACCCCCACAAACCCTCGGCACATCCCACAGATCATGCCACACCCCCACAAACCCTAGGCACACCCCGACTAACCCTGGCCACTCCCCCACAAACCCGATTACCTTTGTCAGGAGGGGCAAGATCCAAGAAAGGCAAGTGTTGGACCTGGTTAATGAAGGCGTGGGCCAGATCAAAGTGGCAGGGTCGCGTGAAATTGAATCTCAAGTCAGGAGATCAAAAAGCACAAGAGGGCTGATTTGCCCACTGCCCGCATACTCTCAACCTAACCCTAACCCTAACCCCCACAAACCCTCGGCACATCCCAGAGATCATGCCACACCCCCACAAACCCTAGGCACACCCCGACTAACCCTGGCCACTCCCCCACAAACCCGATTACCTTTGTCAGGAGGGGCAAGATCCAAGAAAGGCAAGTGTTGGACCTGGTTAATGAAGGCGTGGGCCAGATCAAAGTGGCAGGGTCGCGTGAAATTGAATCTCAAGTGAGGAGATCAAAAAGCACAAGAGGGCTGATTTGCCCACTGCCCGCATACTCTCAACCTAACCTAACAGTGACACGCTCTTCATTCTCCCGGTCGATAAAATGCCAAGAGCAAAGCCCAGATGCCCAAACGGCAAGAGAGAACCAGAAAGTTAAACCCAAGCTGTGTCCACAGAAAACAAGTCACCACTAAACTCAGGTGCAGAGACACCGAATGCCCAGTAAACACTGTCAATTTAACCCATGCAATCCCAGGCATACAGATGCCAGGTAATGATGTTTAAAAACAACATTACCCTCATAGTTGCATGCCTCTCATTTTCCTGGTCAATGGGAAAACACAAGCCGAGCTTGATCAACTCCGGCTGGGTCATCTCGGGGAGGGTGTATAATGATGAAAGACCCGAAACACCCGATGATCCGAGGATGCATTACTGATGATGTGTCCCAGTGCACACCCGGTCCATTGAACCAAGTGGTGTCGGACCACGATAATGAAAGGCATGGGCCAGATTCACCTGGCTTCACCACACAAGCCTAAGCCCAATAGCACCTCATACCTCACCACTCCAAACTCTGCAGTCTTACCTATCCCAGTCACACATGTACATCCACCAGCCCAACACTCAAACCTAATCCTAAAGTCCAAGGGGGCACACACCCCCACAAACCCTCGGCACATCCCAGAGATCATGCCACACCCCCACAAACCCTAGGCACACCCCGACTAACCCTGGCCACTCCCCCACAAACCCGATTACCTTTGTCAGGAGGGGCAAGATCCAAGAAAGGCAAGTGTTGGACCTGGTTAATGAAGGCGTGGGCCAGATCAAAGTGGCAGGGTCGCGTGAATTTGAATCTCAAGTGAGGAGATCAAAAAGCACAAGAGGGCTGATTTGCCCACTGCCCGCATACTCTCAACCTAACCCTAACCCTAACCCTAATGCGAGATCATGCCACACCCCCACAAACCCTAGGCACACCCCGACTAACCCTGGCCACTCCCCCACAAACCCGACTACCTTTGTCAGGAGGGGCAAGATCCAAGAAAGGCAAGTGTTGGACCTGGTTAATGAAGGCGTGGGCCAGATCAAAGTGGCAGGGTCGCGTGAAATTGAATCTCAAGTCAGGAGATCAAAAAGCACAAGAGGGCTGATTTGCCCACTGCCCGCATACTCTCAACCTAACCCTAACCCTAACCCCCACAAACCCTCGGCACATCCCAGAGATCATGCCACACCCCCACAAACCCTAGGCACACCCCGACTAACCCTGGCCACTCCCCCACAAACCCGATTACCTTTGTCAGGAGGGGCAAGATCCAAGAAAGGCAAGTGTTGGACCTGGTTAATGAAGGCGTGGGCCAGATCAAAGTGGCAGGGTCGCGTGAAATTGAATCTCAAGTCAGGAGATCAAAAAGCACAAGAGGGCTGATTTGCCCACTGCCCGCATACTCTCAACCTAACCTAACAGTGACACGCTCTTCATTCTCCCGGTCGACAAAATGCCAAGAACAAAGCCCAGATGCCCAAACGGCAAGAGAGAACCAGAAAGTTAAACCCAAGCTGGGTCCACAGAAAACAAGCCACCACTAAACTCAGGTGCAGAGACACCGAATGCCCAATAAACACTGTCAATTTAACCCATTCATCCCCAGGCATACAGATGCCAGGTAATGATGTTTAAAAACGTCATTACCCTCATAGTTACATGCCTCTCATTATCCTGGTCGATGGGAAAACACAAGCCGAGCTTGATCAACTCCGGCTGGGTCATCTCGGGGAGGGTGTTTAATGATGAAAGACCCGAAACACCCCATGATCCGAGGATGCATTACTGATGATGTGTCCCAGTGCACACCCGGTCCATTGAACCAAGTGGTGTCGGACCACGATAATGAAAGGCATGGGCCAGATTCACCTGGCTTCACCACTAAGCCCCATAGAACCTCATACCTCACCACTCAAAATTCTGCAGCCTTACCTATCCCAGTCACACATATACATCCACCAGCCCAACACTCAAACCTAATCCTAAAGTCCAAGGGGGCACACACCCCCACAAACCCTCGGCACATCCCACAGATCATGCCACACCCCCACAAACCCTAGGCACACCCCGACTAACCCTGGCCACTCCCCCACAAACCCGATTACCTTTGTCAGGAGGGGCAAGATCCAAGAAAGGCAAGTGTTGGACCTGGTTAATGAAGGCGTGGGCCAGATCAAAGTGGCAGGGTCGCGTGAAATTGAATCTCAAGTGAGGAGATCAAAAAGCACAAGAGGGCTGATTTGCCCACTGCCCGCATACTCTCAACCTAACCTAACAGTGACACGCTCTTCATTCTCCCGGTCAACAAAATGCCAAGAATAAAGCCCAGATGCCCAAACGGCGAGAGAGAACCAGAAAGTTAAACCCAAGCTGGGTCCACAGAAAACCAGTCACCACTAAACTCAGGTGCAGAGACACCGAATGCCCAGTAAACACTGTAATTTAACCCACGCAATCGCAGGCATACAGATGCCAGGTAATGATGTTTAAAAACAACATTACCCTCATAGTTACATGCCTCTCATTATCCTAGTCCATGGGAAAACACAAGCCGAGCTTGATCAACTCCGGCTGGGTCATCTCGGGGAGGGTGTTTAATGATGAAAGACCCGAAACACCCCATGATCCGAGGATGCATGACTGATGATGTGTCCCAGTGCACACCCGGTTCACTGAACCAAGTGGTGTCGGACCACGATAATGAAAGGCATGGGCCAGATTCACCTGGCTTCACCACATGAGCCTATGCGCCACAGCACCTCATACCTCACCACTCCAAACTCTGCAGCCTTCCCTATCCCAGTCACACATATACATCCACCTGACCAACACTCAAACCTAATCCTAAAGTCCAAGGGGGCACACACCCCCACAAACCCTCGGCACATCCCACAGATCATGCCACACCCCCACAAACCCTAGGCACACCCCGACTAACCCTGGCCACTCCCCCACAAACCCGATTACCTTTGTCAGGAGGGGCAAGATCCAAGAAAGGCAAGTGTTGGACCTGGTTAATGAAGGCGTGGGCCAGATCAAAGTGGCAGGGTCGCGTGAAATTGAATCTCAAGTCAGGAGATCAAAAAGCACAAGAGGGCTGATTTGCCCACTGCCCGCATACTCTCAACCTAACCCTAACCCTAACCCCCACAAACCCTCGGCACATCCCAGAGATCATGCCACACCCCCACAAACCCTAGGCACACCCCGACTAACCCTGGCCACTCCCCCACAAACCCGATTACCTTTGTCAGGAGGGGCAAGATCCAAGAAAGGCAAGTGTTGGACTGGTTAATGAAGGCGTGGGCCAGATCAAAGTGGCAGGGTCGCGTGAAATTGAATCTCAAGTGAGGAGATCAAAAAGCACAAGAGGGCTGATTTGCCCACTGCCCGCATACTCTCAACCTAACCTAACAGTGACACGCTCTTCATTCTCCCGGTCGACAAAATGCCAAGAACAAAGCCCAGATGCCCAAACGGCAAGAGAGAACCAGAAAGTTAAACCCAAGCTGGGTCCACAGAAAACAAGCCACCACTAAACTCAGGTGCAGAGACACCGAATGCCCAATAAACACTGTCAATTTAACCCATTCATCCCCAGGCATACAGATGCCAGGTAATGATGTTTAAAAACGTCATTACCCTCATAGTTACATGCCTCTCATTATCCTGGTCCATGGGAAAACACAAGCCGAGCTTGATCAACTCCGGCTGGGTCATCTCGGGGAGGGTGTTTAATGATGAAAGACCCGAAACACCCCATGATCCGAGGATGCATTACTGATGATGTGTCCCAGTGCACACCCGGTCCATTGAACCAAGTGGTGTCGGACCACGATAATGAAAGGCATGGGCCAGATTCACCTGGCTTCACCACTAAGCCCCATAGAACCTCATACCTCACCACTCAAAACTCTGCAGCCTTACCTATCCCAGTCACACATATACATCCACCAGCCCAACACTCAAACCTAATCCTAAAGTCCAAGGGGGCACACACCCCCACAAACCCTCGGCACATCCCACAGATCATGCCACACCCCCACAAACCCTAGGCACACCCCGACTACCCTGGCCACTCCCCCACAAACCCGATTACCTTTGTCAGGAGGGGCAAGATCCAAGAAAGGCAAGTGTTGGACCTGGTTAATGAAGGCGTGGGCCAGATCAAAGTGGCAGGGTCGCGTGAAATTGAATCTCAAGTGAGGAGATCAAAAAGCACAAGAGGGCTGATTTGCCCACTGCCCGCATACTCTCAACCTAACCTAACAGTGACACGCTCTTCATTCTCCCGGTCGACAAAATGCCAAGAATAAAGCCCAGATGCCCAAACGGCGAGAGAGAACCAGAAAGTTAAACCCAAGCTGGGTCCACAGAAAACCAGTCACCACTAAACTCAGGTGCAGAGACACCGAATGCCCAGTAAACACTGTAATTTAACCCACGCAATCGCAGGCATACAGATGCCAGGTAATGATGTTTAAAAACAACATTACCCTCATAGTTACATGCCTCTCATTATCCTAGTCCATGGGAAAACACAAGCCGAACTTGATCAACTCCGGCTGGGTCATCTCGGGGAGGGTGTTTAATGATGAAAGACCCGAAACACCCCATGATCCGAGGATGCATGACTGATGATGTGTCCCAGTGCACACCCGGTTCACTGAACCAAGTGGTGTCGGACCACGATAATGAAAGGCATGGGCCAGATTCACCTGGCTTCACCACATGAGCCTATGCGCCACAGCACCTCATACCTCACCACTCCAAACTCTGCAGCCTTACCTATCCCAGTCACACATATACATCCACCAGCCCAACACTCAAACCTAATCCTAAAGTCCAAGGGGGCACACACCCCCACAAACCCTCGGCACATCCCAGAGATCATGCCACACCCCCACAAACCCTAGGCACACCCCGACTAACCCTGGCCACTCCCCACAAACCCGATTACCTTTGTCAGGAGGGGCAAGATCCAAGAAAGGCAAGTGTTGGACCTGGTTAATGAAGGCGTGGGCCAGATCAAAGTGGCAGGGTCGCGTGAAATTGAATCTCAAGTGAGGAGATCAAAAAGCACAAGAGGGCTGATTTGCCCACTGCCCGCATACTCTCAACCTAACCTAACAGTGACACGCTCTTCATTCTCCCGGTCGACAAAATGCCAAGAATAAAGCCCAGATGCCCAAACGGCGAGAGAGAACCAGAAAGTTAAACCCAAGCTGGGTCCACAGAAAACCAGTCACCACTAAACTCAGGTGCAGAGACACCGAATGCCCAGTAAACACTGTCAATTTAACCCATGCAATCCCAGGCATACAGATGCCAGGTAATGATGTTTAAAAACAACATTACCCTCATAGTTACATGCCTCTCATTATCCTGGTCCATGGGAAAACACAAGCCGAGCTTGATCAACTCCGGCTGGGTCATCTCGGGGAGGGTGTTTAATGATGAAAGACCCGAAACACCCGATGATCCGAGGATGCATTACTGATGATGTGTCCCAGTGCACACCCGGTCCATTGAACAAGTGGTGTCGGACCACGATAATGAAAGGCATGGGCCAGATTCACCTGGCTTCACCACTAAGCCCCATAGAACCTCATACCTCACCACTCAAAACTCTGCAGCCTTACCTATCCCAGTCACACATATACATCCACCAGCCCAACACTCAAACCTAATCCTAAAGTCCAAGGGGGCACACACCCCCACAAACCCTCGGCACATCCCAGAGATCATGCCACACCCCACAAACCCTAGGCACACCCCGACTAACCCTGGCCACACCCCACAAACCCGATTACCTTTGTCAGAGGGGCAAGATCCAAGAAAGGCAAGTGTTGGACCTGGTTAATGAAGGCGTGGGCCAGATCAAAGTGGCAGGGTCGCGTGAAATTGTATCTCGAGTGAAGAGATCAAAAAGCACAAGAGGGCTGATTTGCCCACTGCCGCATACTCTCAACCTAACCCTAACCCTAACCCTAACCCTAACCCTAACCCTCACCTGGCTTCACCACTAAGCCCCATAGAACCTCATACCTCACCACTCAAAACTCTGCAGCCTTACCTATCCAGTCACACATATACATCCACCAGCCCAACACTCAAACCTAATCCTAAAGTCCAAGGGGGCACACACCCCCACAAACCCTCGGCACATCCCAGAGATCATGCCACACCCCCACAAACCCTAGGCACACCCCGACTAACCCTGGCCACTCCCCCACAAACCCGATTACCTTTGTCAGGAGGGGCAAGATCCAAGAAAGGCAAGTGTTGGACCTGGTTAATGAAGGCGTGGGCCAGATCAAAGTGGCAGGGTCGCGTGAAATTGAATCTCAAGTGAGGAGATCAAAAAGCACAAGAGGGCTGATTTGCCCACTGCCCGCATACTCTCAACCTAACCCTAATCCTAAAGTCCAAGGGGGCACACACACCTACAAACCCTCGGCACATCCCAGAGATCATGCCACACCCCCACAAACCCTAGGCACACCCCGACTAACCCTGGCCACTCCCCCACAAACCCGATTACCTTTGTCAGGAGGGGCAAGATCCAAGAAAGGCAAGTGTTGGACCTGGTTAATGAAGGCGTGGGCCAGATCAAAGTGGCAGGGTCGCGTGAAATTGAATCTCAAGTCAGGAGATCAAAAAGCACAAGAGGGCTGATTTGCCCACTGCCCGCATACTCTCAACCTAACCTAACAGTGACACGCTCTTCATTCTCCCGGTCGACAAAATGCCAAGAACAAAGCCCAGATGCCCAAACGGCAAGAGAGAACCAGAAAGTTAAACCCAAGCTGGGTCCACAGAAAACCAGTCACCACTAAAACTGAGGTGCAGAGACACCGAATGCCAGTAAACACTGTCAATTTAACCCATGCAAATCCCAGGCATACAGATGCCAGGTAATGATGTTTAAAAACAACATTACCCTCATAGTTACATGCCTCTCATTATCCTGGTCCATGGGAAAACACAAGCCGAGCTTGATCAACTCCGGCTGGGTCATCTCGGGGAGGGTGTTTAATGATGAAAGACCCCGAAACACCCCATGATCCGAGGATGCATTACTGATGATGTGTCCCAGTGCACACCCGGTCCATTGAACCAAGTGGTGTCGGACCACGATAATGAAAGGCATGGGCCAGATTCACCTGGCTTCACCACACGAGCCTAAGTCCCATAGCACCTCATACCTCACCACTCAAAACTCTGCAGCCTTACCTCTCCCAGTCACACATATACATCCACCAGCCCAACACTCAAACCTAATCCTAAAGTCCAAGGGGGCACACACCCCCACAAACCCTCGGCACATCCCAGAGATCATGCCACACCCCCACAAACCCTAGGCACACCCCGACTAACCCTGGCCACTCCCCCACAAACCCGATTACCTTTGTCAGGAGGGCAAGATCCAAGAAAGGCAAGTGTTGGACCTGGTTAATGAAGGCGTGGGCCAGATCAAAGTGGCAGGGTCGCGTGAAATTGAATCTCAAGTCAGGAGATCAAAAAGCACAAGAGGGCTGATTTGCCCACTGCCCGCATACTCTCAACCTAACCTAACAGTGACACGCTCTTCATTCTCCGGTCGACAAAATGCCAAGAATAAAGCCCAGATGCCCAAACGGCGAGAGAGAACCAGAAAGTTAAACCAAGCTGGGTCCACAGAAAACCAGTCACCACTAAACTGAGGTGCAGAGACACCGAATGCCCAGTAAACACTGTCAATTTAACCCATGCAATCCCAGGCAAACAGATGCCAGGTAATGATGTTTAAAAACAACATTACCCTCATAGTTACATGCCTCTCATTATCCTGGTCCATGGGAAAACACAAGCCGAGCTTGATCAACTCCGGCTGGGTCATCTCGGGGAGGGTGTTTAATGATGAAAGACCCGAAACACCCCATGATCCGAGGATGCATTACTGATGATGTGTCCCAGTGCACACCCGGTCCATTGAACCAAGTGGTGTCGGACCACGATAATGAAAGGCATGGGCCAGATTCACCTGGCTTCACCACACGAGCCTAAGTCCCATAGCACCTCATACCTCACCACTCAAAACTCTGCAGCCTTACCTCTCCCAGTCACACATATACATCCACCAGCCCAACACTCAAACCTAATCCTAAAGTCCAAGGGGGCACACACCCCCACAAACCCTCGGCACATCCCAGAGATCATGCCACACCCCGACAAACCCTAGGCACACCCCGACTAACCCTGGCACTCCCCCACAAACCCGATTACCTTTTGTCAGGAGGGCAAGATCCAAGAAAGGCAAGTGTTGGACCTGGTTAATGAAGGCGTGGGCCAGATCAAAGTGGCAGGGTCGCGTGAAATTGAATCTCAAGTCAGGAGATCAAAAAGCACAAGAGGGCTGATTTGCCACTGCCCGCATACTCCTCAACCTAACCTAACAGTGACACGCTCTTCATTCTCCCGGTCGACAAAATGCCAAGAATAAAGCCCAGATGCCCAAACGGCGAGAGAGAACCAGAAAGTTAAACCCAAGCTGGGTCCACAGAAAACCAGTCACCACTAAACTGAGGTGCAGAGACACCGAATGCCCAGTAAACACTGTCAATTTAACCCATGCAATCCCAGGCATACAGATGCCAGGTAATGATGTTTAAAAACAACATTACCCTCATAGTTACATGCCTCTCATTATCCTGGTCCATGGGAAAACACAAGCCGAGCTTGATCAACTCCGGCTGGGTCATCTCGGGAGGGTGTTTAATGATGAAAGACCGAAACACCCCATGATCCGAGGATTGCATTACTGATGATGTGTCCCAGTGCACACCCGGTCCATTGAACCAAGTGGTGTCGGACCACGATAATGAAAGGCATGGGCCAGATTCACCTGGCTTCACCACACGAGCCTAAGTCCCATAGCACCTCATACCTCACCACTCAAACTCTGCAGCCTTACCTCTCCCAGTCACACATATACATCCACCAGCCCAACACTCAAACCTAATCCTAAAGTCCAAGGGGGCACACACCCCCACAAACCCTCGGCACATCCCAGAGATCATGCCACACCCCCACAAACCCCTAGCACACCCCGACTAACCCTGGCCACTCCCCCACAAACCCGATTACCTTTGTCAGGAGGGCAAGATCCAAGAAAGGCAAGTGTTGGACCTGGTTAATGAAGGCGTGGGCCAGATCAAAGTGGCAGGGTCGCGTGAAATTGAATCTCAAGTCAGGAGATCAAAAAGCACAAGAGGGCTGATTTGCCACTGCCGCATACTCTCAACCTAACCTAACAGTGACACGCTCTTCATTCTCCCGGTCGACAAAAATGCCAAGAATAAAGCCCAGATGCCCAAACGGCGAGAGAGAACCAGAAAGTTAAACCCAAGCTGGGTCCACAGAAAACCAGTCACCACTAAACTGAGGTGCAGAGACACGAATGCCCAGTAAACACTGTCAATTTAACCCATGCAATCCCAGGCATACAGATGCCAGGTAATGATGTTTAAAAACAACATTACCCTCATAGTTACATGCCTCTCATTATCCTGGTCCATGGAAAACACAAGCCGAGCTTGATCAACTCCGGCTGGGTCACCTCGGGGAGGGTGTTTAATGATGAAAGACCCGAAACACCCCATGATCCGAGGATGCATTACTGATGATGTGTCCCAGTGCACACCCGGTCCATTGAACCAAGTGGTGTCGGACCACGATAATGAAAGGCATGGGCCAGATTCACCTGGCTTCACCACACGAGCCTAAGTCCCATAGCACCTCATACCTCACCACTCAAAACTCTGCAGCCTTACCTCTCCCAGTCACACATATACATCCACCAGCCCAACACTCAAACCTAATCCTAAAGTCCAAGGGGCACACACCCCCACAAACCCTCGGCACATCCCAGAGATCATGCCACACCCCCACAAACCCTAGGCACACCCGACTAACCCTGGCCACTCCCCCACAAACCCGATTACCTTTGTCAGGAGGGGCAAGATCCAAGAAAGGCAAGTGTTGGACCTGGTTAATGAAGGCGTGGGCCAGATCAAAGTGGCAGGGTCGCGTGAAATTGAATCTCAAGTGAGGAGATCAAAAAGCACAAGAGGGCTGATTTGCCCACTGCCCGCATACTCTCAACCTAACCTAACAGTG